>NC_059567.1:1683050-1926339 GCF_905220415.1 Colias croceus
AGCTAAGGCTTACCATTGACCAAGAACAACATGTGTTATCCCGAGCAGCTGAAACTGCTTCACAACGAGAATTGCGTCTCACAGCTGACCGCGAACGACATACATTATCTCGCGAGTCCGAAACATTTACTGAAAGGGAATTACGTCTCACAGCTGACCGCGAACGGCATACATTATCTCGCGAGTCAGAAACCTTCACTGAGAGGGAATTACGTCTTACAGCTGACCGCGAACGTCATATATTGTCTCGCGAGTCAGAAACCTTCACTGAGAGGGAATTACGTCTTACAGCTGACCGTGAACGTCATATATTGTCTCGCGAGTCAGAAACCTTCACTGAGAGGGAATTACGTCTCACAGCTGACCGCGAACGTCATATATTGTCTCGCGAGTCAGAAACCTTCACTGAGAGGGAATTGCGTCTCACAGCTGACCGCGAACGTCATATTTTATCTCGAGAATCTGAAACTTTTACTCAATATGAAGACCGTTTGACAAATGATAGGGTGCACCATAATATTGTTCGATCACTCGAAGATGAACATGAGCATGAACAACGACTAGAGTCGGTACGCGAACATTACAATTCTTTGACACAAGAACGATTAATAAGTTTGTCTAATGAAAGATTAAGAATCGAAAATATTCGGTCTCTTGAAACGGACGAACAGCGAGAGGCCCGTCTTACTGCAGACAGATTTCGTCATAGTCTTAATAACTTAGATGTACACATAGAAGATCAATCTAGAAATACGGTGGCGTGGTCAGACAAATATAAAAGTGGGTTTGCTTATAATTTCACAATTGATTACAGATCATCTTCTGTAATAGGCGATATGAACGTGGTATGTTCTTTTTGTAATGCTTTAAAGTGGAGTAAGGAGTCGGCTGGATTCTGTTGTTCTGGAGGTAAAATAAATTTGCCTTCATTCGAAGACCCACCGGAACCTTTGAAATCATTACTTTTAGGGGAACATGTGCAATCTAAACAGTTTTTCGACAACATTCGCACTTATAATAGTGCGTTTCAGATGACATCCTTTGGTGCTCAACAAATCTCCGAAGGTCCTTTCATGCCTACTTTTAAAATACAAGGTCAGGTTTACCATTTGATAGGATCTCTTTTGCCTGAAGACCAACCTAAGTTTCTTCAAATATATTTTGTATCCGACTACAACGAACAGTCGAATATAAGAAATCAATATTTCCCAAATTTAAATGCTGAACTCATTTCACAACTTCAGAACATGTTGCATCAGATTAATTCGTATGTATGCAGTTTTAAATCGGCATTAGAAGCTCTTCCTCGAGATGATGATAACAATTATAAAATTGTTATAAATGCCGATAGGCGTCCAACGCAGGAACACCCTGGGCGTTATAATGCTCCATCCACGAATGAAGTTGCTGTGGTATTGGTCGACCAGGAATGTGATAGGCGTGATATCGTTATCCGTTCCAGAGACAATCGTTTACAACGTATTTACGAAACCCACAGGGCTTACGACGGTTTGCAATATCCTTTGATATATTGTCGAGGGGAAGATGGTTATAATTTTGCTTTATACCAAACTGATCCGCATACAGGCGCACCTATTTATAATAAAAAGATTTCATGCCTTCAATTTTACTGTTACCAATTGCAAGTAAGACGGAATAGGTTTGTATACTTGCAACGTTTTCGTGGCTTATTCAATCAGTTTATTGTAGACATGTACGCAAAAATTGAAACCGAAAGATTAGTTTATATACGATCTAATCAAAGGCAGCTGCGCGCTGAAGAATACGTGCACCTTCGCGACGCCATGCAGCAAGATAATGATACGGTGAATATGGGCCGTTTAGTTATTTTGCCCTCTTCTTTTACTGGTGGTCCACGCTACATGCACGAACGTACTCAAGATGCTTTTTGTTACGTAAGAAAATATGGACGTCCCGACTTATTTATTACTGTAACTACCAATCCTAAGTGGGATGAAATCACTCGGGAGCTTCTTGAGGGTCAAGCACCGCATGACCGCCATGATATCATCGCAAGAGTTTTTCATTTAAAATTAAAATCAATGATAGATCTATTTACCAAAGATAACATTTTTGGAGAAGTATTGTGTTATATGTATAGTGTTGAATGGCAAAAACGCGGCTTACCCCACGCACATATCCTGCTTTGGTTAAAAGATAAGGTTCGACCTAATGATGTAGACAGTTTAATCAGTGCCGAAATTCCAAGTCCGATTGCAGATTCCGAGTTATACGACATTGTTAAAACTCATATGATACATGGTCCATGTGGTGCATTTAACGTGAATTCTTCTTGCATGCAAGACGGTCGTTGCACTAAAAGATATCCAAAAGCCTTAGTGGAAGAAACTGTAACAGGACATGATGGATACCCGAAATATCGTCGCCGTTCAAGAGATACTGGTGGTTTCACTGTTGAAAAGCGAGTGTCTGGACAACAGGTTATTTTAGACAATAGGTGGGTCGTTCCGTATTCTCCTGTGTTGTCCAGAGCATTTCAAGCTCACATAAATGTTGAAATGTGTAATAGTGTAGAGTCAATAAAATATATTTGTAAGTACATTAATAAGGGCAGTGACCAAGCTACATTTGCTTTGAGAAATGAAAATGATGAAGTTACAAGATTTCAGTCAGGCAGATATATAAGTTCTTCAGAAGCTGTGTGGCGGATCTTAAGTTTCAACATTCATGAAAGATATCCACCTGTGACCCATCTGGATGTTCATCTTGAAGGCGGTCAACGTATATATTTCAACACCGAAAATGTCACAGAACGGTTAGAGAACCCTAGACAAACAACTTTATTAGCATTCTTTCGACTTTGCCAAACTGATGATTTTGCAAAATCTCTTTTATATGAAGAAGTTCCATCGTATTATACCTACGATAAGCAACGAGGTGTCTTTAATCGTAGACGCCGTGGCAGGCCTGTAGATGGCGAGTCAGGTATTTTCAAAGAACATGTTCTTGGTAGAGTATACACCGTTCATCCTAACAACGCTGAGTGTTTCTATTTGCGATTATTATTACATACTGTGCGAGGACCAACCTCATTTATAGATTTGAGAAAAGTAGACAATGTTGTTTATCCCAGTTATCATGCAGCTTGCCAAGCGCGTCATTTGCTTGAAAATGATCAGCATTGGGATGACGCTTTAGCAGAATCCTGTGTTAGTGATAATCCAAGACGGTTACGTCATTTATTTGTAACATTACTTACATTTTGTAATTTGTCAGATGCTGTACAATTATGGGAAAAATATAAAGACAAATTTTCAGAAGACTTTCTTAGAAATATATCTAACAATGATGAAGGCACAACTAATGATAATTTCCGTGATCTTGCCATAAATCAGTGCTTATTAGCTCTTCAGGATGAGTTAACAGCAGTTGGCGGTAAATCACTATGTGAATATGGTTTGCCAACACCAACCTCAGTCGGAGAGGTAACTAATAGGGAATATTCCGCAGAGATTGGTTACAACTTAATGGAACTGCTGACAACATTAGAAAACGGTGTCCCAATGATGACTGCAGAACAACGTTCAGTTTATGACCGTGTGTGCGGAAGTGTTCAAAATAATTTGGGAACAATATGGTTTTTAGATGCACCTGGAGGAACTGGGAAAACCTTTTTGACTAAATTAATATTGGCTTATGTTCGAAATCAGCGTAAAATAGCTCTTGCCGTAGCTTCATCTGGGATAGCTGCAACATTGCTACCAGGAGGTAAAACGGCTCACACTATGTTCAAAATACCAATTGATTTAGATCGCACGGAAAGTCCAACCTGTAGTATTTCAAGAAATAGCGACAAAGCAAAGGTATTACGCGAGTGTAATTTAATCATATGGGATGAATGTACGATGGCCCATCGAAAAGCAGTAGAAGCGGTAGATAGAACTTTAAGGGATATAAGACAAAATGATCGACCAATGGGCGGTATCACGGTTTTATTTTGTGGTGATTTCCGACAAACCTTACCGGTAATACCACGGGGAACCCGAGCTGATGAGGTTAGGGCTTGCCTGAAAAGCTCTTATTTGTGGCGTGATATACAATCGGTGCATTTGACTATAAACATGCGAGTGAGAACTGGAGATAACCCGGATGATAGTCAATTTTCTGATTCATTATTAAAGATTGGTGAAGGTACCTATCCACAACTACACCAAGGAAAACTTATTCTGACGCCTGAATTATGTTGTATAGTGCAATCTCAACCACATCTTATATCGTCGGTTTACGGTGACGTAACAAATATATTAAATAGGGACAATTCCTGGCTATGCGAAAGATCTATTTTAACTCCTCGCAATGACCAGGCATCTGAGATTAATAACAAAATACTGTCGAATATACAGGGGGAAAGCAAAGTTTATAGATCAATAAATAGAATGGTCGATGAACAAGAAGCAACTAATTACCCGATAGAATTTTTAAATTCTTTAAATATGCCCGGACTTCCTTCTCACGAAATTTGTTTAAAAATTGGCATTCCGATTATTCTACTCCGAAATTTAAGACCACCACAACTTTGCAATGGAACTCGACTAAAAGTAACCCAGTTGCAACAAAATATAATCGAGGCTCAAATTTTAACAGGTTGCGGTGCAGGAGAAACCATCTTTATCCCCAGAATACCCTTAATACCAAATAATTTTCCATTCCAATTTAAAAGGACGCAATTCCCAGTATCGGTGTGTTATGCAATGACAATAAATAAGGCTCAAGGGCAGACTTTTCATGTTGCCGGAGTAGATCTCGGTGTCAGTTGTTTCTCGCATGGTCAGTTATACGTTGCTCTTTCCCGTGTTAGCAGTTCTAGAAATCTTTATGTTCACGTGCCGGACGGGTCAACTTTCAATATAGTTTACCCGGAAGCTTTGCGCTAAAGTATTTTGATTCTATAGGTCCTTAAGCCTCATGTGAACCTGATGTAAATAATATTACCAATACATTTTAAATTAATAATACACAAGGAGTTACACGCTGACGTAGTCGCGGGCACAGCTATCTATACTTTTCTGCCGGAAGTCACTATTCCACGCGGACGAAGTCGCGGGCAAAAGCTAGTCTTAAATAAAATTGTTCACCTCTGTTGGGCGCGACCCAAAATAAACGCGTCACTATTTCTCCCCTCTGTCTTTTTGTCAAAAATTTTCCGTTATTCATTTCGTAAATAATTGTATTTTTTGTTGAGGGGCGGCTGGAATGAACTATGTACCTCTCGTAAAAATCTAAATATGTTAACCTATCAAATTCTTCACCGAGGGGACGATTAAAATACGTGATGAGATCCGAATTTGAATTTTGAACAGCACGCGATTCATTTCCCGCCTTAAAAAAAATAGACTGATGATTTTCTAAATGAACATCTAACATCTTTACAGTGGGCTCACGTCCCGTAACGTCAAACTCAAAAACTCTCCAAGCAGCCTCACCAGAACCGATGTATCGTTTTGTGACGTACTGTTCTATTTCGTTATTTTTTAGTTCTTCTGGAACAATAGCGACTCGAGCCTCGTCTGGACCTTTAGTCATATATTTAAAGAGATATTTAACGACTGTTCGAGTGGATACTGATTCTAAATTTAAATGACAATCGTATCTAAGAAGAAGTGCAGCGTTGTATGGTACTATCCACAAATCACTAATTTCTACATCCCTCCCTCTGTATTTAATGGTGGCTGTATTCTTACTGTTACGCTTTAAGTTAATAAACCCTTTATCATTACAATATGTGACTTCTGTCTCTGGTTTTGGGAAATAGCTTGTACATTTTTTTTTTTCACTATCCCAACATTTTAAATCTGTCCTATGCGGCGGACCGCATGGACCATGTACCATGTAATCTAAAACAGCTTTTCTTAATTTTCCATCAACTTCTGAAGCGTCAGGAATATCTGCTCTAATAAATTTATCCACATCAGTACCGTGAACGGGGCCACCACCCTCGACTGCAAAACAGATATGAGCGTGTGGTAATCCCCGTTTTTGGAACTCTATTACATATAAAATATAAACAATTTTACCAAACCAAACCCCTGTGCGAAGATCCCTCAAAAGTTGTTGTAATTTAATGTTAAAAACTCTAGCACAAATTGAAGGCGTATTATGATGACCTGTTGTTGAATTTTGTATTTCAGGCCATTTGGGATTGCAAGTTAAAGTTAAAAGAAAAGATGGCAATCCTAATCTGTTAACTACTGCCATAGCATCCATATACTTTTGCTTCATATATCTAGGCCCCCCCGTGTAACTACTTGGCAAGTAGACTCTACCAGGCACTACCCCACCCTCTCCTCGAATAGTCTCATCTACACTTATCTGCTGTAAAACTGACTCTACTTCTCTTAATGGAGCGGAACGGAGAGCATTATCCGTGTTACCTTTTTGGATGTTATACAGGTAACGAAGTCTTTCTTCTAAAATCCTACATTGCATATCAACTAACCACTCTTCAGACAAACGATTAAAATCGTTGAAACGGGGTTCGCTCAGAAGGAGACATCTAACATATTTGTTTTGGGTTAGTTTTGCTCCATTATTGTCCGTTTTGTTAGGAAACCATCCAGGGTTACCGTGCGGATACAATAATGGATATTGAAAAGTTTCATATAGGGGGTGCATTATATCTACTGTGTGAGGCTTTTTGTCTCCAATTTTCCAGATTGCAATGGCGCGAGGAATGTAACGCTCCTGCTCATTGCTTATAATGGCAGCAATCTCGTTGCCTAAAGGCATATCACCGAGAATGTTGCCATGTGTGCGTCGTGTGGTGTGCTCAAAAATGAGGTGTGCGTGGTCGGATGGTTCTTGGCTCAGCCGCTTGAAGCACTCTATATAAGGGTTGTGATTATGCAAGAAATTTGTAATAGATCGAATGACAGTTAAATCTAAATTTAAATTTGTAGCGAGGCTCTCTCGCTCACTGTTATCATAGATGTAAAGTCCAGCCGGGTTAGTAGTTTCTGAGTACGCAAGATCGAAAACTCTGTGATAAACCCTCCCTTGAATTTTTAAAAATGATACCCCCGTTGTCGGATGTTGAAATCCGTGTGTAACGCCTAAAGCACTAAAAGCAAATAAATTATTATAAGCCCTAGGTTTATGCAAAAAAGAAGGAAAGCTATAAAATGGTTCATTTAAAGGCGGGAAATTTTGAACGTTATAAGCGCCAGCCCCACAGCACCACTTGATACGATTCTTTTCCTCAAAGAACAATCTAGCATTACAGTGCCTACACAAAAACACTTCCCTATCTAATAATGAAATGTTTTTAAAACTATACAATTTGACGACAGTTAAGCCGTCGCCACTCTTTGTACCTATTAAATTGTTTGAATTCCGTAATTCAACGTCTAGATTTCGATTAACTTAATTGTACTTATCTACAGCTTGCCTATTAACCTCCGGATTAGATTGTGTATATTTTTGAACAGCTTGCCTATTAACCTCTGGATTACATTGACTATACTTTTGAACGGCTTGCCTATTAACTTCTGGATTACTTTGACTATACTTTTGAACGGCTTGCCTATTAACTTCTGGATTTCTTTGACTGAACTTTTGACTGGCCTGCCTATGAATCTCGGGATTGCTCTCGTTATATTTTTTAACTGCCTGCCTATGAACTTCGGGATGTTTTTCATTATACTTTGTGACCGCTTTTAAATGAGAATCTGCATCTATAGATCGCCTACCTGGTCGTCCCCTCTTACGTCCTACTTCTACTGAATTTACTGATGAACTATCCGAATCTACGTTTATATTATTTTGTTTGTGTGCTTTAGATTTATTATATTTAGCCGGTCTACCGCGTTTTTTACCTACAATCCTAACGTCGGGTAATTTTGTTATGCAGACAACGGGTGTCAGTGTTGTTAATTTAGGGTCGCGGATATTTTGAATTAAAACTTTTGGTTTTAGGGAATTTAATTTAGGGTCATATTTTGGGGGTATACCTTTATTAACTAAAACTATCGGTTTTAAATTAGACAATTTAGGGTCGTCTACAATAACTAATTGGTTGTCTACACTAACTAATTCATTAATAATATTCACACTATGAAAATTATTTAAAATAATTTTATGAATTTGATATTGACTACCAAACGCCGGATTCCAAAACAAAAACTTTGCAAGAGTATCTAAATTGTTGCACTGAAAGAGACGTGCGGCTCCTACCGAATGCGAGTTATGGACGTATTTATTATTCGCGTCTACTTTATGGCTATTAAAAATAAAATATGTATTATTTGACCTCCAAAAAGATATCGTATTATTAGCGCCGGTGAAAAGGTAGCTATGTGTGGAGTCGTTGTGTGCAGTGTGAAATATTTTATTCTTTAGGATTAATTTTAATTGTAAAGTGTAAGTGGCTATGTCGCTGTCACATGTGGGAAACAGCCCGTTGTCGATCCAACTATCGTTGTCTGCCATCGATTTAATTTTAGCCAAATAGGTCCCTACACGTATATCAGAAGGCAATTCTTCAGGATATAAATGAGGATGATTGTGCGCAACCCCAAGTGGTCTAATTTGAATATATAACATATCACCAAAATCTAAAATAGTGTCTATATTTTCCTGCGAAAATACGGCCCTATTTAGAATGGAAGAATAAATAGCCGCGCATGTTGCCATCGCGACACATTGTGCGTTGTTACCCTTAAACCGGGGATCGGCTTGATGCGTTGACCCTTTAATAATAAGTTGACCGATTAAAATAATAATATAAATAAAATGATACTTTATTAGGTCAGAAGAAACATTTTTATAATGCCGCACAATTTATTTATACCTAATAGGTATGTTAAGCAAATTGAAATGTTCCAAACGAAGAATTGTATGTGTGATTGTATGATTAAAAAATAAAAATTCGTATTAAATATGTTAAAAAAGTATCCCTAGTGAAATTACCATTCCCTTTCTAAAATTTCGTAACAGAAAAATATCAAGTCGATTAGATATCGGTTGAGATCAAAAATGTCCAAGGAGTCGAAACTACTCTTAAAAAAAAATACTAAACTCGCTACGAAATGGGTAGGTAGGTAGGTGTAATCTATAAAAAAATATTCGCAACTATCTACGTCTCAGACCTCAGTATAATATTAAACATACTCGTTTAATCAAACATAGGTATCTAGAATTATTTAACATGTTAATTTTAATCCTATCGAAACTATGTACTTACGTAATATGATGTATTATATTAATCTTTTATGGATAACATGGAAATACTTTACTGTTATTGGCAATAATTAAGTCATAAATAATATTCATAATATTAAATCAAAATGAATTTCAAGTAAAATTCTAATAGGTACCTATATCTTAAAGTCGTTCTTCCGTCTCCATTACTAATTTAAAACCTGGTTACATCTCGCTATAACGTTTAAAGTAGGTACCTACCTACCTAATTAATCTAAGTGTAAATTAACTTCGCTACAAAATGTGAATATTGAATTGAAATTAGAACGAAAATACCTATCAATAGTTTATCTATACATATACCTATGCTTTACAAAATAAATATAATATAGATTCATTTACATATAAAATAATATTATGTAGTTAAATAATAATATTATGTAGACCAATTTTAACTACTCACTGGTAGAAAGGTTTCATTGAAAGAAAATAGGTTAATACAGAACATCAGAGACATTTATTATCATGATTTATAATAATTATTATTTTTACTATTTAAGGATATTTACGATTTTGAATGTAATATTGAATAATTACCTAATATTTAATTTATTATTAATATACCTATCACACAAAATGGCGACCGACGCCGCACGCGGCGCGCGGCGCGCCCGCTCATCGCGCGATTTGCCGGTTCGCGATTCCCGCGCATTTCGATTTAGGTAGGTACAATAAAATAGGAACAAAAAAAGATTTACTGACTCTCCCTTATATTTATACATCCAAATATTCTATTCTATTTTATGTAAAAGAAAATGACTTTATTCTGTAATCGTATTTATTAGGTACATAGGCACTACCTAATGAAAAATGTTTAACACTACATGTGCATGATAGGTACCAATTTTATAAAAAAAATCTTTGAATAATTATTAAAAGTATCAATTTATTCAGAACATTTCAATTTGCAGAAAAAAATGATAAAACTAATTAATTACCTAATAGAGCCTTAGGAAAATATGTATATTAATATTTATTAATCCTGATAAATTGAATAAAGCTTACCGGTAGCGATGCACGCCATTGCCGCTGCGCTGCCGCCGTTGTTGCTAGAAGATGCTTGGAACATGTTGAGAGGCACGAAGTCACGAAGAATCTCGAAGTTATCGAAAAGTTACTGAAAACGATGAATGAACATTAAAAAAAAAACAAAGCATTAAACATAAGACATAACTGGTTTTCATTAAAACAAATCGCTGAAAAAAAACAAAAGAATAAATCGTCATGAATATGAAGTCACCGGTACTTTTTGTTATTACCTAAAGTGATATATTTAATTGTAAGTTAGTAAAATATATAAAGAAAACAATAAAATTCAAATCATTATTCACTCAAGTACAATACGAGACCAATAATTAATAATAAATGTAAATCGACTTACCCTGAGAACAGACGAAATGTTAATGGAAGAGAAATGGCGCGGGCGCGGGCGGGGCGTTTTATTCTTAATTTCCCACCGGAAGTAGAAATAATTGCAAACATTACGAAAAAAAGTGGGAATAGACAATTTCACAGTTTTGTAATTTTTTCTTAAATAAAATATATTTTAATTAATAAGAGATATTTAAAATACGTAATCTAATCTTATATTAATATAATAATGAAATAATTTAGAAACATAATATTAAGTATGTAAGTATATATTAATATCCAACCATTATTAAGGGGTCTAATAAAAATGTATGTTTTATTATTTGCATATTGCATTATTTTTCGAAAATATGCTATATTGAATATATTAAATACAAATATGTTTTTTTTAATAATAATAACAAGTAACTAATGTTTAATTTATTTTTATTATTACACAATAATTATAGAAGACTGTGTCTATGAATACCTTGAATATTATTGTTTTCAAATATAAAAGTCAAATTATGCTTTTTATAAACATAACCAAGAAATCAATATTTTCATAATTATTAAACACAACTAAAATGTTTATGAAATTATTCTAAAGTAAACAAAAAACGTATCGTCTTAATTAAATTGCAAATTATTTAATTTTAATCAAGTTTATTCTGATTTGAGAAAAATATATCCAATGCTGCCAACATTATATATTTTTTGGTCATAATAGCAATGTTTTAATTTAAATGCACTTGGAAAAAAGTTATACGTGCTCGTAATTTTTTATTTCATTAAATCTGTTTTTTTTTTGTATGTCATTATATTTCTTTTAAAGATTTAATTAATTAAAGTCTCTCAATTGTTAATTTAATACATAACATTAGTTGTCAAAATATAAATGTCAATTGTAACGTCAAGTTTATAGTTATGTCAACAAACAACTTTCCGAAAATTAAGAAAACGCTTTATTATTATCAACTAGCTGTGCCCGCGACTTCGTCCGCGTGGAATAGCGACTGCATAGTAGTTACTACTTTACATACAATTATTTAGTAAACACGTACTACCATAAACAATTCATAGAATTGTTAATAGAATTTATTACTAATCTAAGCTAAAAAACTTACGTACTTTCCGGAAATCCGGGGCATTTTCCGGGGATATCCAGAAAATGCCTGTAAAATATCTGGAAAATCCCCCGGAAAATGTGTGAAAATGTCCGGGAAATACCCGGAAAATATCCGGAAAATGCGTGAAAATGCGTGAAAATGTTCGGGAAAAGCGTGGAAAATGCCTGAAAAATCGCCGGAAAATGCCTGAAAAATCGCCGGAAAATGCCAGGGAAATGTCTGGAAAATATCCGGAAAAAGCGTGGAAAATGCTTGGAAAATCCCCGGAAAATGCCTGAGAGATGCCCAGAAAATGCCCGGAAAATATTCAAAAAATGCGTGAAAATGTCCGGAAAAGGCGTGGAAAATGCCTGGAAAATTCCCGGAAAATGTCTGGAAAATGCCTGGAAAATCCCCGGAAAATGCGTGAAAATGTCCGGAAAAAGCGTGGAAAATGCCTGGAAAATCTCCGTAAAATGTCAGGGAAATGTCAGGGAAATGTTCAGAAAATGCCTGGAAAATATCTAGAAAATATCCGGAAAATGCGTGAAAATGTCCGGAAAAAACGTGGAAAATGCCTAGAAATCCCCGGAAAAATGTCAGGGAATGTCCGGAAAATGCTTGGGAAATGCCTGGAAAATGCCTGGGAAATATCTGGAAAATATCCGGAAAAAGCGTGGAAAATGCATGGAAAATCCCCGGAAATTTCCTGGGAATTACCCAGAAAATTCCCGGAAAATATCTGGAAAACGCGTGAAAATGTCCTGAAAAGCGTGGAAAATGCCTGGATAATCTCCGGAAAATGTCAGGGAAATGTCAGGAAAATGCCTGGGAAATGCCTGGAAAATATCTGGAAAATATCCGGAAAATGCGTGAAATGGTCCGGAAAAGGCGTGGAAAATGCCTGGAAAATATCCGGAAAATGCGTGAAAATGTCCGGAAAAAGCGTGGAAAATGCCACTTCAAATTTGCGAAGTAATTAAAGCAGACAACCAAAAAAAGAAAAAGAAAGCTAAAATCTTTCATATTAAATGTATATGGGATATTCATATTTCATATTATGTACTTAATGTATGGGAGGGTTTAAAGATATTTTTTTTTTTGATATTTCTCGATTTATTTAAAAAAAATGATTACGGCCATTATTAGGTTAAGTACTTTCGATATCAGTTTAAAGTTTTTTGTTATCTGTAATACTTACAAAAAAAAATCGCCTGTGCACACTGAACGATTACACCTTGTACATGAATGCCTTAGCAAATGTTCGCCGTGATTATTTAAATGATCATAATTTTTTTTATTAATGAACCAATTGACATGAATTAAACACTAAATGACAAAAAAAATTAACTACAGTTTTGGGTTCGGGATCAATTTAATAATTACACCTGCTAATATTTTTTTACATATTTTCATTGTATAAAATCGTAACATAATTTCCTTTATGTATTGTTCTATTAACACATAGATAATATCTTCCCAAGGTACTAAATTTTAATAAAAAAGTTGTTTTTGTTATTTATATCTAAAAAAGAGTATTTATATTAGACAGAAATAAACATAAAATTTTTATAAGTTTTATGGAAGCTGAATGTAATGCAAATGGGCAAATATAAAAGTAAAATTAGGTATTTAAAATAAATAAATGAAACAACTACCAATTACAGAAAAACTTCTTTTTCGGTTGAAAATTGCTGGATCATGAGTATAATTCTTTATCTCTTACCTTGGGCAGTCTGGAAGAGATCGCTAGTAAGCGATAAGACCGCCTTATGTACATACCGTGTTAATCCATTTGGTATGATTGTAAATATTTTACTTGGTGTGGTACGTATATTACCACACCAATTGATAAATAATATGTACTCTGATCCCAGTACGATCTGTACCGCGATAGCCATAACGATAATAAAACAATCAGATGACAGTAAAGCACGATTAAAAATCATACTTGTACAGTAGTTGTGAGTGCAATATTTACGTTTCAAAATAACATTTTTTTTGGTACTAAAACGTAGGTAGATTCTCACGCACGCACGCTGATACGTGGTTGGCTGCCCCTTTTCTCATTCCCGAAAAATATCCTCTAAAATTACCCAAGATTCTTCCAATGATTGTACCATACGTTGGAAATTAACTTTAGGCAACAATTGACCACGCGCCAGGATACTTATTTCTACTACATCCTCACGCAAATCGTTAATTTTTATGAATATTGAATCTGTAAATAAAAAAAAATGAAAAGATTACTTAACCTAATTTTATTAAAAAGCTACTAACAAATAAAATTCTACCAAGAACTAAAGTGACCTTCTTTGGGCGTTTAATATAGTCTTGTAAAAGTTATACATAAAAATAAAATTTCATCATTTTCTTATTTTGTCGTAACTTCAATTCTAATTAAAAACATGAGTCTAACTATATAATTAATTAATAAAGAATAAATATAAAAGCTACAACTTACCTTTTGTGGGAACGCAAGAAGGATTTTTAAAATGTCACAATTAACTGTTAATAGTGTCTTGTTTGACATCAAATAATAAACATCTACCCTCACTTGTAAAATTTTATTTAGTTTATTCACATAAAATATAAGCACCTGAAGTGGACTCTGGGAAGACATGGGTTAAAAAGTTAAATAAATAAGTACAATTAAAAACCCCACCAACATCATATTATTTAATTTTAATTATAAATTTGCAAGAAGCGTTAAACATGTAAATTGATTTGATTTTAATGAAGTCTCATAGATGGCGCTGTTTCAAATTTGTCTTTATACTACTAAGATTCATTAAACTGTTTCTCTGCCAAAATTACGTAAATGACGTAGTTTTTATAGTGTAAAGCTAGATAATAGCGTGGCTTACCCAAAAACAACATTTAAACATGAGTCTTTAGATTGTACGCTGTGTAATACACGGAATACGTTAGAAAAATAAAGGTTCACAGCTCCTCCCCCGGAGGTGATAGCATGATAATGTGTATATAAAAGCCTCACCCGACCTGTTAGTAATATTCATGCAAAATTTGAAGTCAATCTATGCGGTACTTTTCGAGATTAGCTCGGACAAATATACAGACAAACAGACAAACAGACAAACCGACAAACAGACAAACAGACAAAAATTCTAAAAACTATGTTTTTGGCTTCTATATCGATTATAGATCATGGATTATGTATTCTTTTAAAAAAATATTCAATGTACAGTTTTGACTTTCCTACGATTTTATTATATGTATAGATAAAGCGTTTTCTTAATTGTTTATCACTCACTGCGCAATTATTTATCACTCCAAAAGATAAGAGGATAAGAAGTTTTCATGTCATAAGTATCGATAGTATATCGTCTAATTCCAATAAGTAATAAAAATAAAACAACGATTAACAATGAATTAAAACATATGTTTTTGTGATGAAAGAAGACTACAATGCCAAGTGTAAAACAAGTGAAATCTAATAAGATCAGAGGGTATGAGAATGAAGAAAAATAAAAGTTGAATTTACCAAACTTTAAAGGAAATGTTTTATGATTTGCAGATGCTCACATATTGTTATATTTATTGAAGATTCCAGAAAGTTATTTGTATTATCAATATTGAATAACACAGACTGATTGACCCATTGGTAATAAATGTAGATCATAATTATAGATGAAAAATAATAATAAAGTGTAGTTATAAATTTCAATTTGAAAAAGTCTGAAAACTTTATAACTATTGTTACTGTACTTCTTAGTTCTTACTATAATATAAAGGAAATACCTAATAAGTAGAAGCTGTCTACATTTTGAACATCATTGTTTGCTTTCAAAAAAAGGAGCCCAGGCCAGTAAAGTGGCCGTCCTCTTTATCAATTTATGTTCACCAAACATAATAAATTTAATGTATCTATCCAAAAAATGTCTTGCAAGAACAATGTAACTCGGGATCCCAGAAGTCTTGACAAAAATATGTAATAAAAGTTACTATGTCATTTAAATAGCAATTAAAACATTATATAAATACCAAGTCATGTTTATAATTATGCCAATATGATATATGTACCATATCACTGTTGTATATTATGTTTTCAGTGTAAATATTATATAATGACAAAACTTTTTCATGTGTTTCATTTTCTTATTATTACTAGTTTTATTAGTTAGTTAAATATTCATAAAGTAAAAACAAATGTTTTTTTTTTTATTATTTATAATATATATTGCTATTCATATAATATATCTTATTGCATTTCATATTAGATACCATTGTTTATAGCACACCCACATGTTAAAGTATTAATAATTTAAGTATGAAATTCTCATTGAATGTTTGATAATTTATAATTTTATGTTTATTTAATTAATATTATTCCAATTTGAAATCATATATATATATATATATATATATTATACTTATTTGAAGTGAGTAGGTAGGTATACTTTATGCACACAGCACACTTCATTTCATTCATTGTTTATATTGATGAAATAAATTAATAAAATAAAAATCTGTTATAATAATAATATTAGACATGTTTAATGATAATGATATACTTAGTATATATTATATTTTAGATCTTTTAATATTAAGAGCCAACAAAATGAGTGAGAGAATTAAAAATTAGGTTTTCCTATTATTTATTGTTGTCACGCTATGCCTCAAGCCTCCCCCGTAGAGCGCGACAGGGACAACTGCAGCTCGGGCCGAAAATACCTAGGAAAATGATTACGCAAATTCGAGTTCCGTAGTCCCCTATTTCCTCCTCCAATACTGGACCGATTTAATTACATACTTTTTTCATAATTTAGTAGAGAAAAGACGTATAGGCTATGTTCCTACGTTTTGCTTTTTTTATTTAATGTTCAAAAATTAGTTTTATGGAAGACGGAACATAAATCCGTCCTATTTCTTACGTATTCAAAGATTCATATCTCTTTAAATAATTAAGATAATATGACAAAAAGGATAACGTAGAAACATGGCTAAAGTTACCATAGATTAATAGTATATAAAAAATATATTGCTCTAGTGGCACAATCCAGCGAGGAAACAGGGGACTACGTTTGTATGGAAAAACGACTCTTTTGTTTGCTCTTAATGATTTAAAAATGTATACCTATATGTTGAATTTGTTTTATTTTAGGGTTCTGTACTCAAATGGTAAAAGGGGGACCCTATTACTATAAAAAGTTATACTATGCTATTAATACTGACTTTTCTTTCGGTGATATGCAATCAACATTGTAATTTGTAATGAACACCCTGTAATAGATAAGGAACCGGTTTATGTACCTAGTTACTTCTGTGAGCGACTGTGAGCGTTGCCACAAACCTCGTAAGGTTTCGCATCGCAAAATTGTATTTGAAAGAAATGTGAAATTTTGTTTTATATTAATAAATAATATTAATAATAAAAGTAAAAATTTTCTTTTGTAACTAATTAATATTGAACTATTCTGATGTAATGTATCGGGAAGGCACAGACTCCTGAAACACAGCGAAAGCTATATTGGGAGTCTGGGGTCTATATTCTGATGTAAGGAAGCTTGTTCAATAAATGATTTTTATTTTATTTATTTATTTTATTTATCCTGTGTGAATTGTCCTACTTTTGAATCAGAAGATGCTAATTTTGTGTTCATTAAGAGAAATCATTATGAAGATTCACTTTTTAAAGTTGAAGAAGAAAGATACGATGCCAGTTTAATTATTGAAAGAATTGATTTTTTAATAATGTCTTTAGAAATTGTTTATTCATCACTTACTGAATCCGAATTGAATATAAGAGATTTAGGAATGTCACCTGGGATTATTAAAGAAGTTTTTCGGTCTATTTACGATGAGTCAGCTTCTGAAGTATTGGAGGGAATATTAACAAATGCTAAGACGGCTATTCCTATTGTGATAAAACGACTTTATTCTGTTAATAGGCAATTTAGAGAAAAATTAAGAATTAAAAACAAGATCTGGAATGATTCAGTAGAGAGAGTTTATTTTAAAGCACTTGATACTTTCGGGGGTACTTTTAGATCTAATGATAAAGCAATTGTTAGTCCTAAAAATCTAGGAATGGAATTCGAGACAGGGATCCAAGTTGATATTTCGGATGTGGAGTGTATGAAAGATTTAGTCATTTTATTCAATGCGTATATCAAAACCAATCAAAATGATAATAAAAAGGCAAATATTCCTGGGTTATTTGAGGCAGTTGATTTAATTTTTGAAATAATCACCAAACAAGATTCAGAATTTACAACTAATTTTGATGTTTTCTGCGTTTTTAGACTTTTAACTCACATGTACGAGAGACTTAAAGAAATGAAAGACCTAAAACTCCATCCTTTAGAATCTTCAAAATTAGCCGTTGAACTTAATTTAACCGAAGAATTTAAATACGAAAACAGATATAAGAATTGAAAAATTTTATTCGTGACTTTTTAGAGAAAAATATTGATAGCCCGACTTTTGAAGAAAAGATTAGGATCATGTCTAATTGTAAAGGATACAAACTGTTTGGGATTCGTAAAATATTTTCAAAAATAGAAAAGTTGATTATTGGAGTTGTAGAAGATCGAGATGCTATAAAATCTTTAGAAAAACAAACAGTTGATTTTGAAATAAGTGAAGGTTGTATTCTAAAATTTAAAGAAGGGATTTTTGAAGTTTCTAATTCTGAACGTCTGAACTTTCTGATATCGACACTTCTAAAGTTTTTCTTAGTAAAAATATTAAACAAGAATCTTTTTGTGGAGCAATGATAAACGATTTAAAATTTGGGACAAAAGAAGGAAGTGAAGAGATTAAGCCTCTTGAGAATAGTGAACTTTTCTATCTTTCTGTGGACTCTACTATACTAAAAAAAAAATCGTGTTATTATACAAAAATGTTTAAATGAAAAATGTCTTAAGGCAGGGATGAGCAACCCGCGGCCCGCGGGCCGCATGCGGCCCCCGGTATCTAATTTTGTGGCCCGCGAAGCAAATAATTTAAATTTATCATTTTTTGTTCATCAACATTCCAAAGGCCTTAGGAATTATGATAACATAATTACTTAAGTTTAGTGTTGAGATGATGGTTTTGTATCACTTTATAACGAACCCATAAATTGTAAAGTTCAAAATAATTTCCTTAATCGTGCGGCCCTCCGTGAAAAAAATTAGCCGAATGCGGCCCCTTGATCAAAAAGGTTGCTCACCCCTGTCTTAAGGCATATGCGTATCTTAATATCGTATAGTACAATAATATCATTGTAAACATCAAAATCTTTAATTTGTAAAACTTTATTGTATTTTTTAACACTTTTAGGCTAATTCTACTGAACAAAAATTGTTGACTTCGAAAATTGTATGCGAATTATATAAAAAATCTAGGTTGATTGTGTTTATGTAAGTCGTTAATAACAATTGCAGAAGATAAGAATATATGATGAAGAGGAGTACTTGAAAATGCATATATTAAATTATATTAAGTAGCACAGATGAACATTATTATTGAATGGTTTGAATCACTGCTTAAACAAACTTGCTGATATCTCTTATTCGTATTTCATAAAGCATTCAAGTTTAAAAAACGCGAGCATTTAAAAAGTAATTAATCACATAAGCCTGTTTTAAAGTAATATATGATTTACACTAAAAAAACAATCTTATCTCTCTTAAAAGTATTGTCTAATAGCCCCTTATGACTTTTTTTCATTTATCTTACGAATTAATAACCATAATTTTTTTGAATCAAGTTAACAGTAGTAGTATTAATACAGAACAATCCGATTTATGTTTAGAGCAAAAAGGAAGTGAAATTGTTAAAAAATTCCACAAGACAAAAGAATTTTGCAATTTTTTTAATTTAATGGAAGAAGTTAATGGGATGATTGAGGAAATAGAAACGAATATAAATATCGAAATATCCTTGAATTGTGAACTTATAATAACCTCAAAATCTCTGATGGATAACGCCACGACCATGAAATCATTATCCAGTCACGAAGCCTTCCTTAAACATAATAAGAGATCTCTTCAATTATTTAAAAGGTTCATTCCTTATTATGAAAAGAAAAAAGATAAAGAACGGACAATGATTTTTTCTTTTTTAATTGAAAAATTCGTTTTTAAATTAAAAGATTTAAATAAGTCTTTGATAAAAGTACAAAAGAAACGGCATTTAAATTTGCCCAGGTTTAAATCATTAAAAGAAAATTTAAATAAGCTCAAAGAAAGAAGTGGAAAAGTAAAATACAATTATGGGATATACTCGACTTTTTTAGGTGATAATGTTGATCTTTACAATAGGATGAGGGAGATGTTGATAAAGTTGTTCAATTCGTTTTATCAAGCGGCAATATATATTCCTGATATGGAAAAAGAACGTTTTAAAAAAGAAAAGTTTTATTACGCAGTTTTTGTCATTGGTACTTTTGGACAGTTATATGATTGTTATAAAAGCGATAACAAGTGTTTAAACCGTATTTCTATGCATTTAAGGGAAGTTCGTCGTATAACGGAAAGCTTAAAATCTTTTAATGATTCATTTTATAATTAAAAAAAAATTTGTTATTAATTGTTTATTTAAAAAATATTTTTAAATATAAATATTTTGCTTAAATGATGTGGTTAAATTTTATTGATCAATAAAATATTTACAACTTTTATATCTAAACAAGCAATAAGAAATACTATAAGTTAAACGTTGTTCTGGAAGCTATCTAATTGTTTGATTGTCTTTATGATCTTTTTTTTTCTAATATCATCTATACATATAATAAAATCGTAGGAAAGTCAAATCTGTACATTGAATATTTTTTTAAAAGAATACATAATCCATGATCTATAATCGATATAGAAGCCAAAAACATAGTTTTTAGAATTTTTGTCTGTTTGTCTGTTTGTCGGTTTGTCTGTTTGTCTGTTTGTCTGTTTGTCTGTTTGTCTGTATATTTGTCCGAGCTAATCTCGAAAAGTACCGCATAGATTGACTTCAAATTTTGCATGAATATTACTAACAGGTCGGGTGAGGCTTTTATATACACATTATCATGCTATCACCTCCGGGGGAGGAGCTGTGAACCTTTATTTTTCTAACGTATTCCATGTATTATACAGCGTACAATCTAAAGACTCATGTTTAAATGTTGTTTTTGGGTAAGCCACGCTATTATCTAGCTTTACACTATAAAAACTACGTCATTTACGTAATTTTGGCAGAGAAACAGTTTAATGAATCTTAGTAGTATAAAGACAAATTTGTAACAGCGCCATCTATGAGACTTCATTAAAATCAAATCAATTTACATGTTTAACGCTTCTTGCAAATTTATAATTAAAAATTAAATAATATGATGTTGGTGGGGTTTTTAATTGTACTTATTTATTTAATTTTTTAACCCATGTCTTCCCAGAGTCCACTTCAGGTGCTTATATTTTATACAAGTGAGGGTAGATGTTTATTATTTGATGTCAAACAAGACACTATTAACAGTTAATTGTGACATTTTAAAAAATCCTTCTTGCGTTCCCACAAAAGGTAAGTTGTAGCTTTTATATTTATTCTTTATTAATTAATTATAAAGTTAGACTCATGTTTTTAATTAGAATTGAAGATACGACACAATAAGAAAATGATGAAATTTTATTTTTATGTACCTATAACTTTTACAAGACGCCCAAAGAAGGTCACTTTAGTTCTTGATAGAATTTTATTTGTTAGTAGCTTTTTAATAAAATTAGGTAAAGTAATCTTTTCATTTTTTTTATTTACAGATTCAATGTTCATAAAAATTAACGATTTGCATGAGGATGTAGTAGAAATAAGTATCCTGGCGCGTGGTCAATTGTTGACTAAAGTTAATTTCCAACGTATGGTACAATCATTGGAAGAATCTTGGGTAATTTTAGAGGATATTTTTCGGGAATGAGAAAAGGGGCAGCCAACCACGTATCAGCGTGCGTGCGTGAGAATCTACCTACGTTTTAGTACCAAAAAAAAATGTTATTTTGAAACGTAAATATTGCACTCACAACTACAGCTGTACAAGTATGATTTTTAATCGTGCTTTACTGTCATCTGATTATTTTATTATCGTTATGGCTACCGCGGTACAGATCGTACTGGGATCAGAGTACATATTATTTATCAATTGGTGTGGTAATATACGTACCACACCAAGTAAAATATTTACAATCATACCAAATGGATTAACACGGTATGTACATAAGGCGGTCTTATCGCTTACTAGCGATCTCTTCCAGACTGCCCAAGGTAAGAGATAAAGAATTATACTCATGATCCAGCAATTTTCAACCGAAAAAGAAGTTTTTCTGTAATTGGTAGTTGTTTCATTTATTTATTTTAAATACCTAATTTTACTTTTATATTTGCCCATTTGCATTACATTCAGCTTCCATATATAAAAATTTTATGTTTTTTCCGGATATTTTCCAGACATTTCCCTGGCATTTTCCGGAGATTTTTCAGGCATTTTCCACGCTTTCCCCGAACATTTTCACGCATTTTCCGGATATTTTCCGGGTATTTCCCGGACATTTTCACACATTTTCCGGGGGATTTTCCAGATATTTTACAGGCATTTTCCGGATATCCCCGGAAAATGCCCTGGATTTCCGGAAAGTACTTAAGTTTTTTAGCTTAGATTAGTAATAAATTCTATTGACAATTCTATGAATTGTTTATGGTAGTACGTGTTTACTAAATAATTGTTTGTAAAGTAGTAACTACTATGCAGTCGCTATTCCACGCGGACGAAGTCGCGGGCACAGCTAGTCTCCTATGTAAACGGTGTGACGTCCCCGCACGTCTAAACCCCATATGGCAAATACCATGTTTCTTTATAGTTAATAATTATATAATTTAGGCCACGTGGGATGCAACAGTCTATTCAGACATAATTGAGCATCTTAGACATCCACAATTAAAAAAATTAAGTTTTTAGAAAATAATATATTTCAAATGATTTATTAATAACTGTCATGAATTGGGGGTGATTTCCCGACGCGCTTATATGCTTATGTTAAATAACCCTTTAAGGAAATAGATTCTATAAAGGGAAAGCAATAATCGTATAAGTAAATCCTTCTGCGAGAATATAATATATATAAACTTTAAAAAATCACCCTCAATGAAATCTTTATATTTGTTTTATAACATAACAAGTTTGATTTTTCTATATGGCGTTATATGTAGCGAGGCAGAGAACGTTCTTAGTACAAAAGATTCTTCTGTAAGTACTGATCAAGACAACAATGAGTTGATGGAAGAATCATTTAAAAATGAAGATATTGCTAAATTTTTTAAAACTATTATAGAAGTAAAATTGATGATCAAAGAGCTAGAAGGAACAGATAATGACGAAAAATCTTTAAATCAAAAACTTTTGACCAGCTCAAAGAATTTGATGGATCACTTATCTAAAATTTCTCAATACTCATCTAACCGCAAAGTAATCTCCAAACATCTTTTGCAGTCGTTATGTTCAATTGATAGATTTTTTACTTTTTACAGAAAGAAAAAAAAATGAAAATCGTCAAAGTATTATCCTTCAATCAATTAATAACATTATATTAAAGCTTAAAGATTTAAACGATATTTCGATGAAAATAGAAAAGGAGACAAAATCGAATTTGACTAAGCCTATTTCAGATGACTATGAATTAAAAGATTTAAAAGAAAAAATTGAAAAATTAATGAATAACTACGATAATTATTTAGGTATAAGAAAAAGTGATTTCATTTTGTACAATGATATGGAGAGTTCTATTAGAAATCTAAGACAAAAATTTGAAGATTTCGGAAAGAAAGTTTATTCTATGAAAGATGATATTCTTAAAAAAGAATATAGTTTGTTGCAAAATAGAGCTTTATCTGTTTTTAAACCTTTAGATGAATGTTTTTTGAGAGAGAATAAGAATTTAGACGGTATTCTAAATAACTTGAAAAAAGTTTTACGAAGTATAGAAAAGTTTAAATAAACAGGTTTTAAAAAAAATATCAATTTACATTTTACGAGTTCATTTAAACTCTAAATGGCATATTTTACAAAACATTTATGATTTTAAAAAAATATTTTGTGGTCAAATGTGATCTTTTTAATGATATGTGGTGAAAATTTTAGACATTCACAGAAATATTTTTTAATACGAGTGGGTATAAATGAATACTAGTTTTTAAACTTTTTTTTGACTTCTAATGACTTTATTGTCTCTCATTAGACATCGGTTAACAGTAGAGAAATTATCTAGCATGTCAGAAATGTTAGATCGTTAATATACAGTTAAATTTGTTCCAACGCAACATTCCGACAGACTTCTAAAAACTAATTCAAAAAGCAAAATTTTTTCTTTTTTAAAAACTAAAATATAGATAATTTTTTATTGTATGAGGTGAACAAAAGATGCATGGCTCTTACCTCTAATTTTTTAATTTGAAATTGAATTGTGCACTTATACAGGAACTGACGAACAATAAAACAGTAAAGAATAAACATCTAATAATTTTGTAAGAGAGTTTGGAAAAGGGTTTTCCTGTTATGAAGAAAGAAAATCATAAATAGAGCAATTGAGTGAGTGATTATAATAAATACTTTAAGTTTTCGAGATGAGGATTCAGAAAATGTGTGCCCTGATATGCGCTTTCTTGATTTCCGTGCATTCGTTTAATAAGAATTTATAAACTTGATTTAAGATACATTTTTAATTTATTATTAAATTAAACGCAATTATAGATCATAAAAGTAGCCTTATAGGATAGACTAGTTTAGGTTTATATGATTTAGCTAAGTACAAAAACCTAATAATTTAAATAATCAATAAGAATAAGAGCAAGTTAAGCATTAAATTTCCGTTTAAAAAAGTTAACTTAGCTTACATGCACAAACAACTTGATAATATCATATAGAAAATTCACACAAAGGAATGACAATTCTGCAATTTTTTTATTTGGAACAGGAGGTGTGCAACACAGGTCCCGAGTTCCACGAGTGGCCCGCCGAGTGTTTTTTAAACTTAATTTTTAAAATGAGAGAAAATAAAAGCGTAGAGAGATTTTAATATGTTAAGTTGATTTAAAAACATTAACTTTATTCTTTTTAAAAAAGCATTTACGAATTGGAAACCTAATATTCTTTACAAATTGTTTTTGCAATCATTTTTATTTGGAGCGACCCGCAGATAAAATCGAAAATTAGCCCTCCAATCAAAAAGGTTGCTCCCCCTGATTTAGAGGACAATGCGCTCGCCATAGTTTTTGTATTTTTAATTTCATTCTTTTCACAAAAAATATTGAGGACTGTCCCCGATTTATCCGTTGTACACATTAAATTATTGTGATTGCAAACTTAAGCCCAAAGTACTGCTCTTACAATACAATTTTATATTTCTTACAACTTCATTTCCAATTCGTTTCATAACATTTTTTTTGTTTAAATTTTTTATTTTGAAAGAGGGGTGTTCTGCGCAGGTGGACTTCTATCGATGATGTACAACGGAGGTAGAGCAAATGCTAGATAAGACCAAGAACAAAACAAAATTAAGTCTTAGATCTTTTGTCGTTTAAGCTGCTTTAAGCAAATCTTTCTTAAGCCTATGCTTTTTTAAAATAATTTTTTGTTAATAAAATCATTAAGTTTTATAATCAACCCGCATACAATTAAATTCCTTTTTCCCCTCAAAAATGCGTGACCTTTCTTTTAAATTAGAAGAACTCATGATAGAAAATAAAAAATTATACGAAGAACTCGCCTCTTCCAATTCAACAATCTTAAAATTAAAAAATAAAAATAACGAACTAGAGAAAAATGAAACAGTTTTAAATGATAAAATAAGCCAACACAAAAGAGAAATTAACACTTTAAAGAAAGAAATGGCTCTTAAAGATAAAACCGCAAATGATAGAGAGAAGATTTTAAGTAATGAAATAAACAGAAAAGATTTATTTAGAAATAAAGTTTTAGGATGTAAAAAGAATGAGCAACTTAAAGAAATTAAGGAGGAATTTAATAAAATGAATAAGAGATGTACAATTTTGTTAAGGATGATTTATGAGTTAGTTCGTGTAAAAGGGGCAGATTATGAAATTTTGTATAATTTACTTGAGATATCTGAAAATGAAGATTGTGAAATTTTTAGAGGAGTATTTAAAGAATTTAAAAGAAATTAAAGAAGTTGAAATGTAAATTAGATTTAAAACTTTATTTAATTACTTTTGATTGATCTATAATTTTATATGTTATCCCTTATTAAGGACACTGCCATTCTCTCTCTTCCACTATTTTTCACTGCCTTTCTCTCCCTTTCCAATAATTTTTAGTGTGTTCCATTCTTTTCTATAATTTTTAAACAATCTTCACAAACTTTTCTATAATTTTCGGGCATTACCGGATTATCTTCTATTATAAATTTATATTCATTCATTTTACAGATTTTACATTTATTTGAATCTTTTCTAAGATCCGTGTGTTTAAAATAATCAGGAAGATCGTCTTCAAAAAATATTATTTTACGGGGAACCAAACTTAAGAATTTACTACCATTAAAAAATAATATTTCCTTTCTTTTATTCCCTAAAATAGTGTAAAGATCAACATTCCAATCTTTAAAAAACAATTTTACTGAACTAAACATTTTCTTAATTTCATTTACATTTTTTAAATCACAACAGTCCATGTAAATTACATCATCGATATTATTCATCATCAGTTAATGAATTGGGTTCAATATCCGATAAAATAGTTTTTACTATCTCATCTCTTTTAGGAATTAATTCTGTAGGATGTAGTACGATCTTCTCTAATAATCCTAAAAGTAAATTAGAATTAATATCCACCAAACTATTAATATCACACAATTTTATAAATTCTTCTACTTCATTATTATTTCCTTCAATAACTTTTATAATACAATCTTCAATACGATTTCTTAAAAGTAATGAAGAGATTTCAGAAATAGACGCATTCGTAAGACTCAAATTTGATAAATGTTTTCTTATGTCCTGTAAATGATCTAAATTGCCAATTTGCTTAATTTCATTTAAAACTTGGATTCTTATTTCATCCATTGAAGATTCTACAACGGGAAGTAAAGTATCACAAATGATTTCTCTTGTAAATTGTAAAATTTTCGCATGTCCGTGAACTTAGCAGAGCATTTTTAGCAGATCAAAAAAATAATGTGAGTTCTTATCGCGTGTAGTTGAGTTCTAGAGTTCCTGATACTTTTTAGAAATAGTTCTGGCGTTTTTACCTGAAAAAACGACATTTGAAAAAATAACTTAGCAGAGCATTTTTAGCAGATCAAAAAAAATAATGTGAGTTCTTATCGCGTGCAGTTAAGTTCTAGAGTTCCTGTTACAATATGTTTCTCACAGATTAGATCAGAATAGCGACGAATTAACAAAGATAGAAAACCAACCGTATCACATTCGTTACGGCTATAACTTTAGCATTATAAGTAACTACCTTATTATCAATAACAGTATTTTCATTCATTTCATATAAAATTTATCGCTGTTTCTGTAATTCTCGAAGTCGACAAAATTCTAATTGTTGTGTACAAATCTTCAATCGTATTCATACAAGATCGACAACAGCCATAGAGCACAGATCAAGAACAACACATTTTGAAATGAATGAAGTATCTGATGACTCTTCTTCTCCTAAATCTATAAGGAGAAATTTAGAATTTAATTAAATATCATTGTATTGCCATTCTAAATCTTGTTACATCCAGTTTCATATTATTTTTATGTGCCTTAATTTTTATTCCTATTTCTTATATAAATGTTAGCTTATATTAATTTCTAAATTAAGATGAGGGATGCTGTTATTGATTCTAGTTTTGGAACAGCAATCATCTTCTATAATATTAAAAGTAGGAGTTTGTATATGAATTTTAAGTTCAAATTCACTAGAAGGCGTGAATTGTAATAATTTATGAAATGCTTTACAATTTTTAGGCACTTTAAGAATACCGGATCCAACTATATCATAATCGTTAATAATATCATCACAATTCATTGTTAACTTAGAAATATCTGATTGTACATATATCCATCTATTATTACTAATTTTCTGCCATATATCTATACTACCAAGAATTAATTTATAGTCACAATTAGTGGGGAGTTCATGAATGTACTCTGTAAGGATAGACACTTCACACGTGGGGTTAGAAACACTGGACTCAATATTACTGAGTTTACACACATAAGATTTGCTCGTTATCACTTTACACTCACTTAGATTGTCAAACGCAAAGTAAGTTAACTTGTCCGTGGTTATTGCCAAGTATTTAGCGTTAGGTTTTATCATTGCAAAAGAGTGCGGGTTATTGATGTCATGAGGAGTTGGTAGAGCGTAGATATGAAATAGATTGTACTCTGTAAGTGTAACTAAAGGAATCTTAACAACAAAATAAGCTTACTGTCGCTCATAAATGAGGAAATGTCGGCAATATCAAGAAGGACGTGTATATTATTTAATGCGATAGGTACTGGAAAGTTGACATTAATTTTATTTAAGCTAGATGTTAATTCTTGAAAAAGTTGAACTGGACTTAAAATCGAAGGATGAACTACATTCAATTTGCCAAAAAGAATAGCATCAAGTAAGTTTCTAAGATTGGAATTTAAAATCATAAGGGAACTTTCGAGAGCACTAAACGTCATAGCGAGATGAGAATTGACTTGTAGTTTATTCGTATTTTCAGAAACTGATTCGAATATTTTGTTCAGCTTTTCCATATTTTCGTTTAAAGTCAGTTCATTGTCATTGAGTCTGTGAATAGTCTTAGATGATGTCATGATTCCTGGCGCGATGGCCCTGGAAGAGAATTTTCATACAATATACTCGCTACTATATATACTACGCCATACAAATGCTAAAATGGCCATCGCTGATCCGATTGCGCTGAAACTTGGCACAGGGGCTTTAATCGAGCCGCACATTAAGATGGCATACTCATTATCGAGTTTCCACCGCTGGTTTCCAAGTTTCATACAACGTGAAATTGGACGGCTCTCCGAAATGGCACTAGATAGCCGGGGGGTGTAGAACTAAAAAATGATGAGGAACATGGGGCGCTACCAGGGCAATCGAGAAATTTCAAATTGGACGCAATTTTTTTTTCAAAAATGCCCAATTTTTCAAAGCAAGATGGTGGCGCCGGTTACTTTACGATCGGTCCGAAAATTGACTTCTGTGCTCTAATCGGCCAAATTTATAAAACTGCATACTCAGAATTTCTCTCCGACCCCCGGTTTCCATTTTCCATACATCACGAAATTCAACGGCTCTCCGAACCAGTGGCACTTAGGTCGGGGTCGCCGAAGTAAAAAATGCTTCAAAACTTGGTCCGCTTCCAGGCACATAAAAATTTTTGGTAAAAAGTGAAATTTTTTTTTCGAAAATTTTGTATGGAAATTTCCATAGTAGGAAGGGTAATAGGAATATAGCAACGGAAAAAGATGGCACCGCGGGCTGCTTGCTGCCCGCGCACCGCGCAACCTCGAAGGTCGACAGCCTCCCGGAGTAGAAAATATTTGAATAAGTAGGTTATATTTTATAAGCAGTTTCGACTGACTTTGGAATCGCTGTTAGCAGATAGGATAGAATAACAAATGGATAGGGAATTATAATGCATTTTCAAATCACTGAAGATTTCGTTACGTAAAGTACAAAAATTTTACTTAATTATATCAATATCTAAATTTTTACTTTCATCAAAAGTTTTAATGAAACTTGAAAAAACACTTGAATGTGATTCGTACGTAACTACCTATATATTTTTTTTAGCTCTCCGCGCGCCAGCGGCTTCGCCAGTGTAGTTGAAGAACCCGCATAGTTGTGAATAAAATAATAATATAGGTAATGAACCGAGATGAGTAATTTCTATTGATGTTATTAAAACAAGTAGGTATTAAAAAATCGAGGTTAAACAACCATATTTTTTTTTCTCTACGAACGGATCTCACCAGTGTTGAGATTTCGACTCGACTTATCGTAATTGACACAGTTAAACAGGACGAATAAATATTGACCATTGATTGCTATGGGGTCTATAAACCCATCGTATATTTGCATAACAATTTTTTTCAAAAATATTTAAGGTAGAAATGGACTGTTTAATTTTTTATTAAATATGTAAGTTACATATCGTTTCTGTAAATTTTGTTTTGTGTGCATTGTACAATAAAGTGTTTTCTATTTCTATTTCTATTTCTAAGTGGGTAGGTACTAAAAACCGTAGATATACCTAAGCAATCTTGGCAAGGTCTTATAGTGAAGTAGAGCAGGCTCCAAGGAGATGTTCGTTTGCAAAAATAGCGGACCTAAATCTGACTTCTGATATATATTGTATAGATCCCAGACATCCTATAGACAGATGTTGCCAACCAGTTTTGTGGTCCCCCTCCCCCCACCCCGGTAATTAAATATGGCATACAAAGAATAAAATAAAAATTTCCAAAACATGTCGTGCGTGGTATCAAATGAAAGAGCTTATTGAGTAGATCACGAATATAAAGCATACTATAACATTACTTACACTTTCTCTAAGATTTTTTAGAAAATTTACGAAAATGCTCCATTTTTGAGTTAACTTTAAACCACTATAGATTGAAAACTCATGAATATATTTTTTAAATTCTTATTTTAAATAATTAACAATAGTCCATTGTTTACGATTCAATAGTTCGTACAGTGAAATAGTTGCATGGGGGAGTGGGGTAGCATTCAAAGATGGCGAGTATATTTTCAAGTTTATGCCAGAAATAAAGGCTAATACAAAAATATCGGTGTCAGGGCTTAGAATAATTAACTCTGCAATATGGCAGAACATTCTTGAATCAGCCTCTGTGTGATTAGATTTCAAATCGGTAACTTCAGTGAAAGTTGCGCCTTGCAATTTAAAACACTTTGTGGGGTCATCAAATCCACCACATACATATAGCTCACTTATTACAAACTATTGAATCGTAAACAATGGACTATTGTTAATTATTTAAAATAATAATTTAAAAAATTTATTCATGAGTTTTCAATCTATAGTGGTTTAAAGTTAACTCAAAAATGGAGCATTTTCGTAAATTTTCTAAAAAATCTTAGAGAAAGTGTAAGAAATGTTATAGTATGCTATATATTCAAAAAGCTCTTTCATTTGATACCACACACGACATGTTTTGGAAATTTTTATTTTTTTCTTTGTATGCCATATTTAATTACCGGGGTGGGGGGAGGGGGACCACAAAACTGGTTGGCAACATCTGTCTATAGGATGTCTGGGATCTATACAATATATATCAGAAGTCAGATTTAGGTCCGCTATTTTTGCAAACGAACATCTCCTTGGAGCCTGCTCTACTTCACTATAAGACCTTGCCAAGATTGCTTAGGTATATCTACGGTTTTTATTATTTTTGTTGTCGAAGTGACATCGACATCATGATCTCTGAAATTTTCAAATGTAGGTATCAAGGTTCATGAGATCAGAGATACAGCCTGGTAGCAGATGGACAGACAGCCAGTCAGTAATATAGTTCCCTTTTTACCCTTTGAGTATAGATTCTTAAAAACAGAAAATTATCATTGTTTATAAATTTTTAAAACAATAATATTCAAGATCTGTAGAACAATTAGTGTAGAACCTACTATACTATCTCATTAAACATGTAAGTATAGTAATAACTAATAAGTATTTATTTATAATGATTTTTTATTTCATTTAGCTTTTACCAATGTTGTACCTAATAAAAATTAAGTCTGAATAAAATGTACCTACCTACCCTCTTCAAATATTTATATGATTTCGAATCAAATTGGAATAATAAAAATTAATAATCAACAAGCATTCAATGAGAATTTTATATATCAATATGTACTTACTTTAAAATATGCAATATGTAAAGTTATCTAACATTAAAATATATTTTAAAAAATTATATGAAAGCAATTTAAATAATTTGTATAGCAATATACCTACCTAAATCATTTGTTTCTACTTTATGAATATTATTACTAACTAGCTGTGCCCGCGACTTCGTCCGCGTGGAATAGTGACTGCATAGTAGTTACTAATTAACTTAATTATTGAGTAAACACGTACTACCATAAATAATTAAAAGAACTGATAGTAAAATTTATTACCGGACTGAGCTAAAAAATAAAAAAAATAAATGACTAATTAATTTTCTACGTATTTCTTTTAAATTATATCATATTATTTTTAAGCACCATGGGGGAGGCGAGCAAATGTCTTCCTTCCTTGTATGGATGTTATTAACAATGTATCGTGCAGCAACTGATCAGCTTACTCGATACTCAGTTTTTATCAAATCCAGCACTAAATCCAAATCAGATCTTTCCTGTCTCACGTCTGTGGTAACTAAACCGCTTAGACCGTGCAATAAAAATTAAATAAAAAAAAACCCAACGCAACGAAGAAAAGTGCATAGAAAAAGGAATAAATAATTTCACAAACTTCCCGACGATCTTTAAAAATAAATACCATTTTAAATAATATTTATAAAAAAAAACAAAGTCGTCGGGGCTGCCATGCCAACATTATCATAATAATTAATATATCATATACCTCTAAATAAATATTTTTTTTTATAATGGTACATAATTTTTAAGATCGTCGGGAAGTTTGTAAAATGATTTATTCCTTTATCTTCGTTGCTTTGGGATTTTTTTTTTAATATTTAAATTTTTAAACTTCGGTTTCTTATTTTCATGTAATATTTTCAAGTGAGCGAGACTGAACTATCAAAATATATACCTCCATATTACATTCCTACATAATATTGATATCTATAAGTTTGTTGCTCCTTGACATCTTTTACGTTGGGCCGTAACCGTGCAAAAATTGTAATGGACCACAGTGGCAAAAGAAGTGGTATATTTAGGAAAAAAAAATTCCAAGGGCCAGGCCTATATGGCTTTGAGTAGAGTTCAAAATTTCCAGGGTGTGGCTATCCTCTCGCTCCCATATCTCCTCTTCTTTCACAGACTTTCAACCCTTCCCTTTCCACCCCTAGTAAATGGCAGAACCGATTTTGATGTAAACCATATCTATTTGTACCTATATGTACATTGTGCACGTCATATCCTGTCGTTTGATGCTCCATTTGGTTTATTTATACCCACTGTCGCTCCTAAAGTGCCCTCAATGTAATAAACGGATGAACCGATTTCGATAAAATATGACTAATTGTAATTCACACTTTGCCCATTCATATGCCCCGCTTGAGTATATTATTTAACCACATTCGATTATTGTTCATTCCCACTTTTACCCATATATAGGTATAATAAATTAATGGATGAACCGATTTTCATTAAATATGTCTAATTATACTTTACACCGTTACACGTCATGCCCTTTCATTTGATATGTCACTTGAGTATATTTGACAAAATTCATTTTTTTATTACCACTTTTATACCTATATCAAATAAATGGATGAACCGATTTTGATTAAATTTGATTTATTGTTACTGATAGGTCATTCACTTTCATTTCACTTTTACCCCTATATACCTAGATGTAATAAATGGATGAACCGATTTTGATACACTTTATCTAAGAACCAGCGTCGGAAAATATGCTGCCTAACAAAAAAACCGCATCTAATTCGGATTACCTGTTAGCGAGCTACGGTGGCACAAACAGACACACACACACACACACAGACAAACATAGCGATCAAAAACTTATCACCCAACTTTTTGCGTCGGGAGTTAAAAATATAATACGACATAATTTAAAGGACATTTTATGTATAAAATTTACCTAGAAAAAAACATAATTCTAATTTGACCCCTTCCCCCCTACTACTTCAGCTGACCCCACTCCCCTTCCCACCCTTGGGGACTTTCGATATGATCACCTGGACATTTATAGGAATAACTGTAACAGATAACTTATATCGTACACTGTAGGTACAGTGTACAATAAATAGAATGCCTTAGCAAATGTTCGCCGTGAATACTTAAATGGTCATAACTTTTTTGTTTACGAACCGATTGACATGAAATAAACACTAAATGTTAAATGAAGATTACTCCAATATATTAATGAAAACCGCATCTAAATCGGATAAGCCGTTTCTGAGATTAGCGTGCACGAACATACAGACAAACAGACAAACAGACAAAAATTTTTTTAACTACAGTTTTGGGTTTGGGGTCGATTCAGTAATAACACCTGCTAATTTTTTTTTCATATTTCCATTGTACAGACACCGCTTTTCTAGAATTTTATTATATGTATTGATTATTACTAAGAGACACTAGATGAATAAGAAAATGAAACACATTAAAAAGTTTCCATTATAATATATTTACACTGAAAACATAATATCCAAACCATGATATTTATTTAATTTAATTATAATATGACTTTGTGTAGACTGTAGGTATAGTTACCATGTTTAAATCAATATTTTAATGATACAGTAACTTTTATTTCATATTTTTGTCAAGACTTTTGCAGGAATCCCAAGTTAAGTACCTATGTTGTTTTTGAAACATATTTTTTGGATAGATATATTAAATTTATGATGTTTGGTGAATTAAAATTGATAAAGAGTACGGCCACATTACTATACTCGGTTCCTTTTTTCTTATAGCAAACAATGCTGTTTAAAATGTAGACGGCTTATTTGCTTTATATTATAGTAAAAGAACTAAGAAGTATAAAATGTACAGTAACAATAGCTATCAAGTTTTCAGAGACATCATCATGGTTATTCAAATTGAAATTTATACACTATTTTTTCACCTATATAATACCATCAATGGGTCAATCAGTCTATGTTATTCAATATTAATAATACAAATAACTTTCTGGAATCTTTTATAAATTTAAAATGTGAGCATCTGCAAATCATAAAACATTTCCTTTATGTTTGGTAAATTCATACGTAGTACATATCTGTCAACTGTGATTCAACTTTTGTTTTTCTTCATTTTCATATTCTGATCTTATTAGGTTTCACTTGTTTTACACTTGGCATTGTAGTCTTCTTTCATCACAAAAAAATATTATTATGTTTTAATTCATTGTTAACCATTGTTCGATTTTTATTCAATGACATGAAAACTTCTTATCCACTTCTTTTGGAATGATAAATTGGCAAAACATATTTTTGTTATGCATAAATAACACATAATATTTTACATTATACACAAGAAGCCGTTTTCTTATTTGTTTTCGGAAAATTGTTTGTTGACATAAAATTATTCATTTGACGTTACAATGATCATTTAAAATTTGACATTAGTATCAATAGTAAAAAACTTAAAAAAAAGTGCATAAACAATTGAAAGAGTTTAATTCATTAAATCTTTAAAAGAAATATAATTACATAAAAATAAAACAGATTTAATGAAATAAAAAATTACGAGCACGTATAACTTTTTTCCAAATGCATTTAAAATAAAACATTGCTATTATGACCAAAAAATGTTTAATGTTGGCAGCATTGGATATATTTTTCTCAAATCAGAATAAACTTGAATAAAATTTATTAATTTGCAATTTATTTAAGACGATACGTTTTTTTTTACTTTAGAATAATTTTATAAATATTTTAGTTGTGTTTTATAATTATGAAAATATTGATTTCTTGTTTATGTTTATAAAAAGCATAATTTGACTTTTATATTTGATATTCAAGGTAGGTATTCATAGACACAGTCTTCTATAATTATTGTGTATTAATAAATATAAATTAAACATTAGTTATTTGTTATTATTATATTTTATTAAAAGAAATAATAAATATATTTGTATTTAATATATTCAATATAGCATATTTTCGAAAAATAATTAAATATGAAAATAATAAAACATAAATTATTAAGCTGCGTACAGACCGGCCAAACGAACGCCAACGAACGGGTTTCGTTAACCTTCGTTGCTGCAATCTGGACGGCTTAGCAAATGCCAACGATCGCTCGTTGGCGTGTGCCGGCGATCCGAAGCATGGCGGTAACATCAAAGAAATCGAGCTATTTGATCGAACTCTGTTTGGACGGTCGCCGAAGGCCAACGAACGAACGCTCAGTTGAAGCAAGAGAGCGTAGCGTGTAGACGTCCAATTTGATAATTAGTTGGATATTTCCCGCCATTTAGATCATGGAGAAAAACAAAGAATGGAGTAACGACGATATTCATTATCAAACACTTGCGCGATTTATGTGAGTGAGTTTTTCGAAAACTAGAAGGTCGATTGGGATGATTCTTTTTTGTTCGTTTATGTAACGTTGAACTTAGGGAAGAGTGGAAGTTTCATCAAAATCGGTTCAGCAGTTTTTTGCGATGAGCACTTTACGAGCAGAATTTAATTATATTATAATTTATAAAAATTGCGAATGAAAGAAAAAAGAACCGGAATCAAGTGCCAACGAACGTTCGTTCGAGCACTAAATGTATTTGGATGTACTAACGAACTCCAACGAGCGTGCGGAAGTCAACGCTAGAGAACGATAAATTTCCATCGTTGGGCGTTCGTTGGGCCGGTCTGTACGCACCATTAGACTCCTTACTAACAGTTGGATTTTAATATAATACATATTATTATGTTTCTAAATTATTTTATTATTATTTTAATATATTTTTTAAGATTAGATTACGTATTTTAAATATTTTTTATTAATTAAAATATATTTTAATTAAAAAAAAATACATAACTGTGAAATTGTCTATTCCCACTTTTTTTCGTAATGTTTGCAATTATTTTTACTTCCGGTGGGAAATAAGAATAAAACGCCCCGCGCCCGCGCCAATTCTCTTCGATTAACATTTCGTCTGTTCACAGGGTAAGTCGATTTACATTTATTATTAATAATTATTGGTCTCATATTGTACTTGGAGTGATTAATGATTTGAGTTTTATTGTTGTCTTTCTTTATACATTTTTCTTACTAACAATTAAATTTGTTACTTTAGGTAATTATAAAATATAAAAAGACTTCATTTCAATTCATGACGATTTATTCTTTTGTTTTTTTTCAATGGTTTAATAAAAACAAGTGATGTCTGATATTTAATGCTTTGTTTTTTTAAATATTCATTTATCGTTTTCAGTACCTACCTAACTTCGAGATTCTACGTGACTTCGTGCCTCAACATGTTCCAAGCATCATCTAGCAACAATGGCGGCAACGCAGCGGCAATGGCGTGCATCGCTACCGGTAAGCTTTATTCAATTTATTAGGTTTAAAGTCAATTAATATACCTACATATATTTTCATAAGGCTCTGTTAGGTTAGGTTAGGTTAGGTTAATTAATTTATATAATTAGAAATCTACGAGAACCTCCGAGAAATCTACGAGAACCTTCGAGACTCTCCGAGAACCGACAAAAAACATGCCAAGATTATAACTTGACATTGTTACAGACTTTTACAACGAGGCTGGTGCAGAGCGCGCACCGCCTGTCAGTATGGCCGTGACGGCGCAACGACAATAAACGACTACCGTCAAACTACTAAATAATTATAACTAGCTAAAGTTTACTTAAATCTTTTTAAATAAGTGGTTAAATTAACGAAATAATTAATGTTTGTTAAAAATGATAAAAATTCATTGCAAAAATTAGAGTGGCAACACTCTCAAACTAATTCTTGTGAGTCATGGTTTAATTTAAATACGAGCGTCCGACGGCACAGAGCACATTCACGCGCCGGCCGTTGGAGCGTTCGGAGCTCTCTCTGTAATTACGACGTGGAATAAAAGGGCAGTAAAAATACCTACAGGCGTTCCACTTCGAGTATGAGCGCCTGCCCTGATGATGGTGACGTCAGAATTGCTGACGTCACTCTTTTTAAAAATGGCCTTGGGCCTCTTTCTTCCGTCATGTATATTTTTAATTATATCAGCGGTGTAAATGATAAAAAGTAAAGGGCCCAATATCGTACCTTGAGGAATTCCTCTCATGAGATCTACGGGTTGCGAATAGCAAGTCTTACCATCATCGTCTTCTACGGCCACAGTTTGGCATCGCTTACTGAGATAACTCCTGAACCAGCGAACAACTGGGTCGCTTAAACCGTAGTAGGTTAATTTGGCTAAAAGGAGATCAATATTTATGCTGTCAAATGCTCTAGAATAGTCCAGCAAGACCAAAATGCTGCACTTACCATCATCCTGAGCTTCCAATATATTGTCTACAACGTCCAATAGAGCGGTAGTAGTGCTCCTACCTTTTCTAAAACCTGATTGTCGATGTGGAAGAATGTTTTTAGATTCAAGGAAACCAGAGAGTTGTGAGTGAACAATTTTTTCAATAACCTTGGAAAAACAAGGTAAAATGCTAATGGGGCGGAGATCTTTGATTCCCTGTGGATTAGGTATTTTTTTTATCGGTCTTACTATAGCCTCCTGCCAAAGGTCCGGAAAAATACTGGTGACAAAAGACTTGTTCACCAAATGAGTCAGGGCTGGTACTATGAGCGATTGAGCAAGCTTAATCATCTCTAAGGATAATCCATCCACTCCAATGGCATTGGACTCGAGAGTTTTAAGGGCTTTAATAATGTCAGATTTACGGATAGGACTAAAATTAAACACATTACAACTAAAACGTTCCGTTTCGTAGTAATTAATCAGGTGTTGTGATACATTGTTATTTCCTGGTACGTTGATGAAATGTGCATTAATTAGATCAGGATTGTTAATGTGCGCAGGTAACGCCATTTCTTTTTCAGGCTTAATATGTACTTGATTCTTAATGTGTTTCCATAATATTTTAGGTTTATCGATGTTGCAGTTAACGTATTTATTAAAATAGACATCCTTTTCTCGCAGTATTGCAGATTTAACGTACCTTTTTAGATCATTATAGTAAGGTTTATACCGAGCATGTCTCTTCGCCTTAACCTGAGCTTCATTTCGGCGCGCCATCATAAGTTTTATATTATAAGTGATCCAAGGATAATTCTTTTCCTTAATTTTTATTGTCTTAAGTGGGGCATAATTGTCGAAAAGTACTATTAAAAAGTTTGTCATATATTTTACCATTTCATTAATGTCGTCCAAATTAAATATAAAATCTAAATTTATACTAGATAGGCAATCATTGAATTCATCCAAATCAATGTCTTTAATCGGTCTGTAGGTAACCCATCTTGAAACAAATTTTTGCTTTCGAATATTCACGTCGCAAACAATAAAGGCGTGGTTGCTAAGAGGTTCTACGTGATCTACTTGTATGTGCGAGATTGGAGCGTTAGTGCAAACTAAATCTATCAATGTTTCACTATCATTAACAAAATGAGTTGCCTCAGTAACGTGCTGGGTAAGATTCGCGGCCTGAATAAATTGTTTGAATTTATTTGAATTTATTGAATTTTGTTTTAAATTGATGTTAAAGTCTCCTAATAGGACTATGTAATCGCACCACACAAGTGCGCTGAGCGAGTCTGAAACTGCGTCTAAAAATATGCCACAGTCCAACCAGGGCGGGCGATATGCAGTACCAATGGCGATAGACTTACCTCGTATTGTTAATTTAATCCACATTTGTTCTACTTGTGGGTGTGGAGGGTACGACAGTATGCTAAACGACAACCCGCGCACCACATAAAAGCCTACCCCACCACCTCGATTACGAATACTGGGCGGGCGCGGGACATGCTTGAGGCGATAGCCGGGTATGCGAGGAGCACGTCCCTCTTCTCCCTCTCGTAGCCAGGTTTCGTTGAGAGCCAAAATGTCCACGGCGTGACGTTCCACCGCTGCAATCAACTCATCGTGTTTCGTTCCTAACGAACCCGGATTAAGCAAACCAATTTTTAAAAATTTGTTTCTAATCATTTGGATATAAGATTAAAAATTTTTGGTATATATACATTAACCTTATATTTGAAATAATCATATAATAAAAAATAAACTTAAACAATAAATCAAGTAATTTTAAATAATATAATAAGGGTATATTATAACAATTTATGGGATATATAAGTATAATATATTGTATTAAAACGTCGAGCCACCCAACCACACATATACACTCCACAATAATATATTCTATATAATTATAACACAATACATACCGAACGTGACAAGTATTATTTGTGTTAAGCATTACAGATACAATTGCCTTAACAATTGCAATTGAAATAAAATTATATAATATTAGGTGAAAAGGTCTTACACCAATCTTATGTTCCTTAAATAATGGTTTCAAAGTAATAATTTTAATATCTGCAATATTAGCCCCTATGTCTTTAGAAGAATGATTTAAAATTCTACGGTACGATAAATTATTATACGTTGTTTTAATAAACTTAAGAAAAATATGTAACAATTTTAGGTTTGAAAGTAGTATACATATGTTCATATAGCATGGATGTTTCATAATAATTTCGGATATGATATAGCATACAACAATAATTGCTAAATGGTTCAGCAACCAAAAACCTGACACAGATCCGCTTAAAGTAAATAAATGTCTAATATTTATTTTTATATTCCATTTATAAGATGAGAAAGTAAATATTTTTTACTTAATCCTCCACTTCTTGATGGTCTTATGAAATTTTTAACTAAAACTATTTCTTTCTTAAATTCTGTTAAATAAGAAGTTGGTTCTTCTATTTTAAATCTCTTTTCTTCTGATTTTATTGGCTCAATTTTGATTTTTTTATAATTTAAAAAGTTTTTTTCATCATTAAGCACAGTGTTGATTTTGGCTTTAATTGAAGATTCACTTTTGTATTCGAGTAAATCAAAGACAAGATCTTCTAATTTCTCTGAATAATCATTATACAATTCTTCATTTTCAAAATCAGATTCTTCTCTAGAAAAATATCTATCTAATTGTCTTCTAATTTTACATTCTTTTTCTACTTCTATATCTTCGAAAGTGGACGTGATGTAATTGATTTTTCTTAATTCAACACCACATTCCAAACATTTGGACATACCAGAAGAGAAATATCTATTAAGACAATTTTCACAAATTTTATGGAAACAGGGACTAATGTACAGGACTAATTCTGGATTTAAATAAGAATCAGTTTTACAAATTGGACATTGTGAATCTGACATAATAAAAAAATTAGGAAGAGGGTAAATATAAAAAACGAATATGTTTAATATAAAAAACTTATGAAATTAAAACTTCTTTATTGACTATCTTCTAATAATTTCTCATATAAATATCCATCAGATAACCCATTTTTTCTAACAACTCCTGCTACATCATAAACAGATACATTTCCAGTCAATCTCCCGTCTACTCCAAGTTCTGCAAGTGTAATTTGTACACTACTCTTATCACAAGAGGCTATTGGTCTTTTTGTAAATGAGCACATTCTTCTTTCAAACGACATGACCCCTTTTTGATAAAAATTTTTTAATTTCAAAAAACTGTAACGGTGTTTTAGAACACGGTATTATTGATAAGATTCTATTCGAACAGTATGCCTATTTGAATTAGTGTCTGGGACATGGTGCGCCCCGAAGTTAAAATATAAAAAGTGCCGCAGCTATAAAGATAAAAATGGTGCGCCACGAAGTAAAAAAAAATAAGATATGGTGCAGCAGCTATAAAAAGGTTGCCCGACGCTAATAAATCATACCCCTATGTATATTTTCCTATTTAATTAACCATGTACTATATTAAAAACATCCCTTTACTACACATAAATAACTCATTTTAATTTTTCATTTTCTTCCTCTCTTATTCAAAATTTTAGGAATTTGCTTAATAAAATAACAACACAAGAATAAAATATTATCATTTTCAAGATTCTCAATTATTTCCGAATCTTTAATTTGAGAGAGAATAATACCAAAAGATCTTAATTCATCATCAGTTAATGAATTGGGTTCAGATTTATCACACAACGTTCCGTGTACTTGTTGTAACGACGTTAAGGGAAAGCGTACATGTAACAGTTCAATGCACGACGTTAAGGGCAAGCGTACATGTAACAGTTCAATGCAAAAGTGTATTAAGTCGGATTTTGCATGTAATAATTTTCAAAAGTATTAAATTTTCAAACTATAAAATCGATGATATTGTAACAACCTGCCCTCAAGTAAAAGGTCATAAGTCTGATTTTTCACAAAATCTTGTTACCACCGAAAATGTTGTTTTTTCTCAAAATGACACTAAGGGTAAGCATACATGTAACGATACAATTCAAAAGTGTATTAAGTCGGATTTTGAATGTAATTGTATAAAATTTTCAAACTATAAAACCAACGGATGTAAAAAACAGTAACTTTACTGATGATGTGAATTTAATATATTGTTATGATGATAATTATGTGCGTATTAGGAACGATGACGATTTGTTGGCATGTAGCGTCGCTTTAATTGATACTGCCGCGAAACACTGTATTGCCGGTTACACACTATATGCTCTCCTTCTACGCAAAGGCCACCCGCTCACGCCCTCGACGAGGCAAATTAAACTCGCCGATGGCCACGCACGTGAAATGAACGTTCTCACTACCACGTTGCAGGTGCGGTTGGAACACGTTATCATCACAATACCATTTCTTATTTTCCCTGAGTCCGGCGACAACGAGACATATCTCGGTATAGATTTCCTTAGGGCTATGGGTGTCGTTATTAATTTCTCCAAGGAATTATGGTATTTTGACAACGATCATCGCGTTAAACATACGCTATTTTTTGAACCAACTTCGCGTGGCACTACTTGTGCCTTTACAGATGTTCTCCGGGATGACGAGGGTACTCATCTGGAGTCGGCAGAATGAGACGAACTCGCCCAGATCCTCGTTAAGCACGCGCACATTTTCCGTCTAGGGGGAGCTCCTACGCCTTTCGCGGAGCACCGTATAGATACAGGTGAACACCCACCGATAGCAGTGCCCCCATACCGTTTGAATCCTGCGAAGAAAGAGGTGATGAAAAAAGAAATTGAGAAAATGCTGCAGAAAGACATAATTGAAGAGTGCTAGTCCGCATGGTGCGCTCCAGCGTTGATGATACCTAAGGCTCGTGGTGGCGTCAGGTTCTGTGTAGATTACAGGCGCCTGAACGCTGTTACCAAATCGGACACGTACCCTATGCCACTAATTGATGAGCTCCTGCAATCAACAAAAAGGAACTGCTTCATGAGCACGCTGGACCTCAGATCTGGGTACTGGCAAGTGAGCGTCCAGATAGAAGACAGGGATAAGACAGCCTTCATATCTCCCCCTCCCGGGTCCAGGCCTTGTCGCGGCGGGGGGGCTCAGTAACTTGGGATGCAATCCAGCATCTTGAGTGAAGCTAATTGGACCGAGTGGACTGCTCTCGGTATCCCTCTTATGTGAAGAGGGGACAGGAGATGCACTAGCGCTCTGGCGCGTGTTTGGGGCTTCTACTGCCCAGAGGAGCTTCGTGCTCGTAGTATGGCAGGCCTGCAAGGCTTGCGGTCATGGGCGGCGGACTGGTGAGAGTCACAAACCTCACTGGTCAGATTTTGGTCAACGTCGGCCAACCCGTTAACGCCTATTTTTAGGGATACGGAGGTCTTACAGGACCAAGAGGAAGTCTAACCTCACTAAAAAATAGACCCTAACACTAAGGTTGGGACGTCGCTGATGGTGTGTATGGCCGGGGAGAGCCCGGTTCCTAGGCGTCCATGAAGAGAGAGGGGAGGAAGAATGATGGAAAAAGCGAACAATAACCAAACTACTCAGGCGGGTACCAGTGTAGCTGGAGAATCCCGTGGTGTGTCGACAGATGCCTCTGCGGCAACTGTGGACACACTCAGCCCAATCGTATCTGAGGGGGCAATTGGTCGCTGTGTTGTTAGATTGGAGAGAAGTTTAGAGGCGGAATCGCGGCTTGAGTCGTTAATGGAAGACTCTGCGATGAGCCTGAGCTCAACGGGCAAGTTGAGCTATAATAATAGTACGGGTATCCCAAGAACACAGAGGAAACCCATACGTGAAAAGAGGATACGGTCACCTGAGGGGAGTATTTACAACTCTGACTCTCCTAGCGATAAGTCAGCTGCTCCGTTGCCCAAAGTACCTAAGACAAGGGGAAGGCAAAGATATCCAACTTCTTCTATAAGAAGGGTTGGTCTTAGTAGGGCCACTAAGAAATTGGTAGCCAAGCATGGAGAGCAGCGAAAAGAGGCGGAAGAATGTGCTGAAAGTGAAGCGGCGAAGCTTGTTGAGGATTATCACCTAGCTAGAGCTTCTTGCCTGAGTGACACGTCCTCCATTATTGAGGTGGAAACTGGTGAAATGTCTCATGGCATTAGAAACTTGATCTTACATTTGGCTTCCATGGTTAACAATGTCGAAGTCAAGTCAAGAAATATTAAAGGGACTTTCAGGAAAAGTCTTAAGGAGGTAGTAGCTGGTTTGAGGGACCTAGGTGAAAGAGTTCATCGCGTAACTGCTTCCGAGGAGACTGCAAGGTTGGAACGGGAATTAGATTCGAAAAATGAGGAGCTAAGACTCATGAAAGAGAAGTACGAAAGAGCGGAGGCAATGAATGCCCGCATGTTTTCTGAGTTAGCTGAACTTCGTAAAGAAATGGCGGCATTGCGTGAAGAAGCGAAACGGGACGATGGTGAACGCGAGCGTAGACTTATGGTCCAATTTGGAGAATTAGTCAATGCACGCTTTGAAGCCGTTGAGTCTCGACTCTTGCCGGAAACCCGCGTCAGACCACCGCTTGCAGCGGACAAGAGGAGAAAAGAAGGAACAGCGAAAGCTAATCCAAGTAATGAAAAGTCTCAGGAGAAGAAAAAATCTAAGAAGTCAAGGGATTCGTCTGATGCCCAAGCACAATTGCAAGGTTCTGGCGTAGCATCTACATCCCATTCTAAAAAGAAGAGAAAGAGGAAGAAAGGAGGCAATGGGAATAAGACGGTTGCTCAAGCACCTATTTCAGCAGATGAGCATCGTCTGGTTCCTGTTACTGATACCCTTAGGAAAGAAAGTTGGGCTACAGTTGTCAAAGGAGGTAAAACCATCCAGAGAAGTCAGCAGGTTAAGAAGACTACCGCACAGTCTACACGGCAAAAAGCTGCAAAGCTGCGTCCCCCAAGGTCTGCAGCCATAGTTTTAACGCTGCTTTCCGAGGGTGTAGACAGAGGTTTGACATACGCTCAGATCATTTCTGAAGCGAAAAAAAGAATTGATCTAAGTAGTCTTGGAATCGAGTCTGTCCGCTTCAAGCGTGCCGCTACAGGAGCCGCTATTATTGAGATTCCTGGCGTTGCTAATGAGGAGAAGGCTGATCTACTGGCCAATAAGTTTAAGGACATACTGAACGAATTAGAGGTGCGGATCACCCGACCGATGAAATGTGCTGAACTGCGCATTTCCGGGTTGGATGATTCGACCTCTTCTGAAGAAGTGACTGCTGCCATTGTTAAGACGGCTAGTTGTCCTCCAGAGATGATCAAAATAGGTTCCATCCGACGCGGTCGGTCAGGTACAGGAACGGTATGGGTGAGATGCCCTATAGCGGTGGCCAAAAAACTTTCAAGTGAAGGAAAGTTACTGATTGGTTGGGTGTCGGCACGGGTTCAGCTTCTTGAACGAAGGAAAAGGCGTTGTTTCAAATGCCTAGAAGTGGGACACGTCCGAGAACACTGTAAATCAGAAGTCGATCGAGGTGCTCAATGTTACCGGTGCGGTGAACTGGGGCATAAAGCAAGAGACTGTTTGGCAGTGCCACACTGTACTCTTTGCGCCTCATCTGGCATATCCGCCAACCATTCTATTGGTAGCAGAGCGTGTGGGGCATCCAAAAAAAATGCGGCATCGTTCAGCTGTACCTGCGGTACAACCACAGCAGCTGGATGCGGAGATGGAAACAGAACATCCCACTTAAGATGGCTCTACGATGTTTGCAAGCGAATATCAACCACTGTGCTAGAGCTCAGGACCTCCTGGTTCAGAGCATGGCGCAGTGGTTGGTGCACGTTGCAGTTGTTGCGGAGCCATATTTTATTCCAAATCGGGATGACTGGTTAGGAGATTGTGATGGCCTCGTAGCCATTGTGGTGAAAATGCCTGAAGACACCCCACCTCTTGGAAGAACTATTAAAGGTCATGGTTGGGTTGCGGTTTTACTGGGTGAAACGCTCATCATTGGAGGGTATTTCTCTCCCAACAGGCCACTATCAGAATTCGAGGACTATCTACTGGAGTTGGAGGCTATTATAAGACAAAACAACTACCGTCGAGTGTTGCTGGCTGGAGACCTCAACGCAAAGTCTGCGACATGGGGCTCTCCAGTAACTAGTGCACGTGGAACACTTTTGGATGAGTGGATAGTAGCTGTTGGTTTGGTAGTTATGAATCAGGGCTCCGTAAATACGTGTGTACGTCAACAAGGTGGATCTATCGTAGACATTACACTTGCGTCGGCCACGTTGGCTAGCAGCGTTCAGGGCTGGAGGGTACTTGAGGACGTAGAGACACTGTCTGACCACCGATATATCCGGTTTGACGTCTCCGTTGCTCAAATGCCCCAAACCGGTCAAAGCCGGATTGCCTGTTCGGGAGAAGGTCCACGGTGGGCATTAAAGCGTCTTGATCGCGAAGCATTGCAGGCCGCAGCGATCGTTCTGGCCTGGGCGTCACCGCAAATAGAGGCTGTTGATGTTGAGGCTGAGACTGAGTGGTTTCGCCAGGCCCTCTCAGAAGTTTGTGATGCAGCCATGCCCCGGGTCAGATCTCTGCCTCCCAAGAGGCAGGTTTACTGGTGGTCTGAGAATCTCACAACACTGCGTAGCGCCTGCGTTAGGGCCAGGCGCCGATACAGCCGGTTACGTCGACGCCGCTTCCGTGATAGGGAGTTGGAGAATCAGCGCTATGCAGAATATCGCGAGGCAGATTCTTAGAATCTCTTTCTAGGGATCCATGGGGCAGGCCGTACAGGAGGACGTTGGAGCCTGAGTTCCTGGATAGAGTAGTGGGGACCCTGTTTCCAATCGGGGATGCTGCAGTTGTGCCGCCTGTAATGGCTCAGCCGTTGTCAGCGCAACATCTTACCGATGTGCCAACTGTTACGGAAACAGAGTTTCATAAGGCACTGATACGACTTCGGGGTAAGAATACAGCCCCTGGTCCTGACGGTGTACCCGGAAGAGTACTGGTAATGACAATGGATTGGTTGGGTGGAAGACTGAAGAAACTCTTTACTCAATGTCTTCTTGACGGTACTTTCCCACGCCAATGGAAGATAGGAAGGCTTGTGTTGCTACGAAAAGAAGGCCGTCCAATGGACTCTCCTTCGGCATACAGGCCAATAGTCTTATTGGACGAAGTAAGCAAGCTTTTCGAGCGAGTAATTGCTGGTCGGCTGATTCAGCACTTGGAGGGTGTTGGTCCCGATCTAGCCGACTGCCAGTTTGGTTTCAGGAGGCGGCGCTCGACTCTCCACGCAATATTGCGTGTTAAGAATATAGTGGAGCAAGCAGTTTGCCGTGGCAAGTTCGTCATCGCGGTGTCTTTGGATATAGCAAACGCATTCAACACCCTTCCCTGGGCTACGATCAGGGAAGCATTACGGTTTCACGGGGTGCCTCCTTACCTGTGCCATATCGTGGAATCGTACTTATCTGAGAGGTGGGTTGAATATCCTGGGAGGCTTGGCTGGCAGCGCCGAGCAATCACATGTGGTGTTCCACAGGGGTCGGTTTTGGGACCACTTCTGTGGAACATTGGTTATGATTGGGTGCTGCGAGGTACCAATGTCGAGGGTACTGAGGTGACATGTTATGCCGACGACACTCTGATAACTGCTGGAGCGAAGACTTTTGCTGAGGCAGTCTTGCTGGCTGAGACTGGAACAGCCCAGGTAATCGCACGGATCCGTCAAATAGGTCTAGAGGTTGCTCCATCTAAATCGGAAGCCATATGTTTCCGTGGTTCACGACGAGGTCCTCCACCTGGGTCTTGTTTAAATGTGGGAGGAGTGTCCATTGCCATCCAGCCGTCGATGAGGTATCTCGGACTCATGTTGGATGGCAAATGGACCTTCTATCCGCATTTTAAGTGTCTGGCGCCCAAACTTCTTAGAGTAGCGGGCGCTCTCAGTGGTTTACTGCCGAATATTAGGGGACCGAATGAATCATGTCGCAAGCTGTATGAGGGGATTGTGCGGTCGATGGCTCTTTATGGAGCTCCTGTCTGGGCTGATTCGCTGACGAGCCGAAATATCAGCCTCTTACGTAAGCCTCAGAGGATGATGGCGATCAGAGTCGCCCGGGCATACCGTACAGTCTCTTATGACGCAGCCTGCTTACTTGCTAGATGTCTCCCCTGGGACTTGGAAGCGGAGATTCTTTCAGCCATGTTCCACTGGCGAGAAGAAGTAGGCATGCATCGGAGCATATCTCCAAGAGACATGGACAGGCGTAGGGCCAGACTCCGAAGACAGGCAACGGAGGCATGGGCCAGACGGCTAGCGAACGCGCAATATGGCATGATGTCTATCCATGCCATTTTGCCTGTATTTCAGGAATGGATGACTAGGCGCCACGGCTCGCTCTCATTCCGCACGACACAGATTCTGACGGGGCATGGTTGCTTCGGTAAGTATCTGTGTCGAATAGGAAAACAGCCAAATGCTGCTTGTCACCATTGTGACTGTGAGGAGGACACGGCTCAGCACACCTTAGAGTCGTGTCCAGCGTGGACAGCGGAACGCGATGCACTACGTGCTATGGTTGGATCAGACCTTTCACTTCCGATCGTAGTTGGTGCCATGTGTGAAAGAGAGGACGTGTGGATGGCAGTGCTGTCTTTCTGTGATGCAGTGATGTCACAGAAAGAAAGTGCTGAGCGCGACCGGGAGCGTAGGAATCCCGTGCGTCGCAGAGCACGCCGCAGGGGACGTCGGGTCACTTAGTAGACCCGACGAGCTCTTGCCTTTATCGTTGCAGAGTGTGTGCGGCGGGGGCTGCGCACATTCAATAGGCAACGTGAGGAGGGCGACAGACTGTTGTGGCTGCAGTCTGTCGTAGTGTTAGGCATGCGCGTAGGGTAGTCCGCGACTACATGCGAGTGGATTGCCAATGGCAGGCGCGCGAGGGGTACCGTGAGCGTTCCTACCGGAGATCCCGGGATCCCCTCTTTACCTGCGCGAAAGTAGGCCACCGTGAGGTTTTAGTCAGTAGAAGTCTGACATAACCGTGCTGCTGCCCCCGAAGCAGCCGGTATTCATGAAGAATTTCCTCACGTAAAAAAAAAAAAAAAAAAAAAAGCCTTCATATCTCCGCTCGGCATATATCGCTTTAAGCGCATGCCTTTCGGCCTCAAGAACGCGCCGGCCACATTCCAGCGGCTGATCGACCGATACTTCGAATCACGCGTGGTAGGGATAAGAAAAATTTGGCGCGTAACGCAAAAATGTCACGAGTACGACGTAACGCAAAAATGTTACACAAAATTTTTGTCCACCCCCGATAAAGAAGTTTCACTTCAAAAACATCTGCTAAAATCTGTGTCACATCTCATCTGTGCTAAAAATGCACTGCTAAGTTATTTTTCAAATGTCGTTTTTTAAGGTAAAAATGCCAGAACTATTTCTAAAAAGTATCAGGAACTCTAGAACTCAACTGCACGCGATAAGAACTCACATTATTTTTTTGATCTGCTAAAAATGCACTGCTAAGTTATTTTTCAAATGTCGTTTTTTAAGGTTAAAACGCCAGAACTATTTCTAAAAAGTATCAGGAACTCTAGAACTCAACTGCACGCGATAAGAACTCACATTATTTTTTTGATCCGCTAAAAATTATCTAGTACGGGAAGTTGGCAGATCATTTTGTCAAATGTCGTTTTTTCAGGTAAAAACACCAGAACTATTTCTAAAAAGTATCAGGAACTCTAGAACTCAACTGCACGCGATAAGAACTCACATTATTTTTTTGATCCGCTAAAAATGCTCTGCTAAGTTATTTTTTTAAATGTCGTTTTTTCAGGTAAAAACGCCAGAACTATTTCTAAAAAGTATCAGGAACTCTAGAACTCAACTGCACGCGATAAGAACTCACATTATTTTTTTGATCTGCTAAAAATGCTCTGCTAAGTTATTTTTTCAAATGTCGTTTTTTCAGGTAAAAACGCCAGAACTATTTCTAAAAAGTATCAGGAACTCTAGAACTCAACTGCACGCGATAAGAACTCACATAATTTTTTTGATCTGCTAAAAATGCTCTGCTACGGGAAGTTGGCAGATCATTTTTTCAAATGTCGTTTTTTCAGGTAAAAACGCCAGAACTATTTCTAAAAAGTATCAGGAACTCTAGAACTCAACTGCACGCGATAAGAACTCACATTATTTTTTTGATCTGCTAAAAATGCTCTGCGTAGTTCACGGACATAGTAATGTCTTGGTATTTCGCTCAGGAAAGGGTCCCGATAACATCCCACCTATTTATTTGAACGGAACGAAACTAGCAATTGTAGAAAATTTTAAATATTTAGGTCACTTTGTCACCAGTACTCTAAGCGACGAAGTTGACATAGAGAGAGAAAGGCGAGGTTTAGCTGTACGATCTAATATGATTATAAGAAGATTTAAGCAGTGCAGTAGAAATGTTAAAAAGCTTCTTTTTACCTCGTATTGTCAGTCTTTTTATACGAGCAACCTCTGGGTTAATTATACGCGTAGGACCATGAACATTCTAAGAGTTCAATATAACAATGCTTTTAGGATGTTTATGGGCCTGCCGCGTTACTGTAGTGCTTCCTTAATGTTTGCATTATATAGAGTAAATGACTTTTATGCAATTATGAGAAAAAAGATTTTTTCTATTAGAGACCGTATACGTAAAAATTCAAATATTGTGTTAAAGATGTTAAATTATTCGGATAATATCATTAGTAAGCATTGGATATGTAAATTAAGCTGTAGTAATAATCGTATGTAGGTAATAGGTAATTGTAATACTAACACTAGGATAAGATTTTACTAACACTTTATGGGCCTGAATTAAATGAATTTTATTTTATTTTTATTTAATTTTATTTATTAAGGTCGTTATCGACGGTTCTTGCTCTAAGCCTCTTCATGTGAACGCTGGTGTCCCACAAGGCTGCGTGCTATCTCCTACACTGTTTCTTCTGCATATCAATGATTTGTTACAAATCAGTAACTGTACAATTTCTACCCAGTGGTGATGTAAATAATACAGACAAATTTGAATGCACAAAGAGGCCTTTATTAAACCAACAAAACACTTATACAATTTGCAGAAACAACTTCAATAGCGCGATTCAATTGGTGCGTGGCGCCATCTAGTCTTAAACTTAGTACTATAACATATTTACATGCAACTTTAACATACCGCCCCCCATGGACCTAGTCCATAAACAAACTAAATGTTGAATGACAATCAAATACCCGTAACAACAGAATGTAATACATTAAACCCTTCACCAATGTGCACCAGTAACATATTATACATCTATGAAGAAACGTAAAATTATTTTTTAACATTGCCATAGCATCACCTTGTAATTAAGCCAAATCATGAACATGAAAGGTTAGTTACAATTGAATAATCACTCTGACTTTGGAATAAAGATTAGTTTGGACAGAGGACGTTTGATAATATGGCCCTTACATTTGAGACTGCAAACGCGTGTAACCCCATCATGTCCAGGATGCTTCTCTACGATTACTCCATACAGCCATCGAGCGGGAGGTAATCCGTCTTCCTTTATTAGAACCAAATCTCCCACATTCGGTTCTGGAATACGACATCTCCATTTGTAGCGTTGTTGCAGTTGGGTGAGGTATTCCTCAGTCCATCTGCGCCAGAAGGTTTGTGTCATTCTCTGTGTGAGATGCCATCGCTTCAAATTAGTGACATTTGCCTTCTCATAATTGTCGTCCGGAACCAACACAAGAGGCTCACCTACTAAAAAGTGACCTGGTGTCAGCGGACAGGGATCTTGTGGGTCACTTGTGAGCTGCGAAATAGGCCTTGAATTGAGGCATGCCTCAATTTGAGCGAGAGTGGTGGTCATCTCTTCGAATGTCAGTGTGGCGTTTCCCACAATTCTGGCCAAATGGAATTTAATTGACTTTACAGCCGCCTCCCACAACCCTCCGAAATTTGGTGAATGAGGCGGAATGAAATGCCAATCCGTTCCATTAGACGCTAACCAGTCGGCGATTTCGGTGGCAACAATCGAGCTCTCGATATCGAATAACTCAGTGAGTTGTCGAGCTGCACCCACAAATGTTGTGCCATTGTCGCTCCACATTTCTGTGACATGCCCACGTCTAGCAACTAGTCTTTTAAAAGCTGCTATAAAAGCCTCTGCCGTCATGTCACTGACCACTTCTAAGTGTACCGCCTTTGTTGACATGCAAACGAACACACAAATGTAACCCTTTGTTGCATGATGACCCCTTCCCTTTGTAGCTCTTATGGCTATTGGACCGGCATAATCCACTCCCGTTTTGCTGAAAGGGCGATGTGATGTTACTCTGACTGTCGGTAATTGACCCATCATTGGCTGATTATTTTGATTTGAATATCGCGTGCAAGTTACACATCTTCTTACAAACTGGCGAACCAATCCCTTGGCACCAATAATCCAATACATGGACCGCAGATAATTAAGCATTATCTGCGGACCTCCGTGCAATGTGCTTACATGAGCTTCGTCAATAAGTAATTTTGTGAAATGCGATTTATGAGGAATTATGATTGGATGTTTCATATCCTCATTGAAAACAGAATTATTGAGACGACCACCAACTCTCAAAATTTGATGATCATCGAGATACGGATCCAGTGATATGAGCGTGCTCTTCCGATGGACCATCTGCGAAGACGACAAACTCCGAATTTCCTCGGTGAAATATTTTCTTTGGCACATTTTTATGCAGGTACGTAATGACTCCTTTATTTCACTCGCTGATAACCTATTTACTAGATGTGTATTCTTCTTCTCAGATTTTCTCCAACGCAGCGTTCTTCGACAAAATGCAATCACCCGGGTAAGTTTTTTCAGTGAAGAAAACCTTGAAAGCAATTCTTCAGCATAATCATCGTCAGTAACAACTAGGTTGCACTTCCGGTTTGATGGTTTTTCTCAAACTTGTGTAAATAATCGGGTCCTTTTTTCCAGAGATCATTACGAACCAATTCACTAGACAGAAGACCCCGCGACGCGCTATCTGCAGGATTGTCTTCGCTGGAAACATGGGACCATTGATTGCCGTCCATTGAAGTTAAAATATCAGAAACCCTATTTGCAACAAATGTTTTCCATCTACTTGGATGGCTACTAAGCCATGCGAGTACAATGGTTGAGTCTGTCCAAGCATGAATGTTATTTTTTGAAACATTCAATACATTGCTCACTTCGTGTAGCAATTTTGACAGTAAGACAGCCCCACACAATTCCAGGCGGGGTATTGAAATCTGCTTTATCGGTGCTACACGAGTTTTAGACGTAACGAGATGAACATGAATATTTCTATTTTTATCAACAACTCTAGCATAAACGACGGCTGCATACGCCAAGTTGGAAGCATCTGAAAAGCCATGGAGTTCCAAAACCAAGTCACCCTTATTGAGTTGCATCCAACGAGGAATTACGAAAGACTCCAGATTGATTAAGTCCTCTCTAAAACTTAACCATTCCTCTAGTAACTGGGGACTCAATTGAGTATCCCAATCTATACCTGACAGCCATAGTCTTTGAATAAAGATCTTAGCCTTCGTTACAACCGGTGCTATCCAGCCTAAAGGATCGAATAATTTAGCAATATCGGATATAACTCGTCGTTTCGTCACCAAATTATTACCCAGGGTTGGTAACTTCACCTTAAAATGAAAATTATCCATTTCTCTGTTCCATGCTATTCCTAAAATCTTAGTAATTTCGTCAATCTTGATCTCGAGGTTTGGAGCGTCACTCTTCCCGATGTTCTTTAAAAGTTCTTTACTATTACTGGACCATTTTTGAAGAGGAAATCCTGCACACTTGAGCAATTTAGTCATTTGTGTATAAATTTGCATTCCCTCCTCCACTGTATGACAACCAGTCATTAAATCGTCGACAAAAAAATCAGTGAAAACTCGTTCCGCTGCCGCCGGAAAATTGGGCCCTTCATCTCGGGCTACCTGTTGCAGGGCACGAACGGCTAAATAAGGTGCCGATGAAGTTCCAAAGGTGACTCGTAGCAACCGGAAATGTTGAATCGGATCATCAGGGTTTACGCGCCAGAGAATACGCTGGTAATCAGCGTCTTCGTCCGTCACCTTAACCTGGCGATACATTTTAACTATATCTGCAACTAATGATATGGGGAAACAGCGCCATCTCATTACTAAATGTCTCAATTCCGGTTGTAAATTAGGACCTACCATAAGATCACTATTAAGGGATGCCCCATTTGATCCTTTGCACGAGGCATCAAATACAACCCTTACCTTTGAAGTGTCTTTATCTTCTCGAATTACCGCGTGATGGGGTAAGTATATTGCGCCCTCTTTCTTCCCTTTTTTACATAACTCCATGTGACCCATATCCAAGTATTCCTTTATTACCTTGCAATACTCCTCCTTTAAGCCAGAGTTATTAGACAATCGTTTCTCAAGCATTAAAAAACGCCTATATGCAATGATTTCACCTTCACCATACTTAGAAGCAGGGTCGTGATCCTTAAATGGAAGTTTGACTATATACCTTCCTGTTTCATCTCGGTTTGTGGTAGCTGCAAATAGCTCTTCACATGCCTTTTCTTCTTCAGTCATCATTTTAATGTGTTGTGTGGGTTCAGATTCTAGTTCCCAAAACAACTTGAGTAAAGCATCATCATTATGCTCACTAATTGTTATGGTATGACAATTAACCCCCTTATCAGTTTGCTGGTTTATATTGGAATTATCAATAAATCCAGACAAAATCCAGCCAAATTTAGTGTTTTGTGCTATAAAATTACCACCTACACCATGATGTAAACCTTGCATTAAGATTTTGCAATAAACTTCTGCACCTAGAAGTAAATCAATGCCGCCTGGAATATTAAATGAAGGGTCAGCTAGCTCTAATTTAGGCAAATCTAGTTGAGAAGTATCCATTACCTCAATTTTATTGTTTGGCAACAAGGTTGTCAATTTATCTAAAACATGGGCCTTAACATTCAATGTAAATTTGGAATCATAACATGATGTAAGACATATATTCACTGATGCCTTAGATATAATTGATTTGCTATTACCTACACCAGAGATTTTTATTGTTTCCTTAAGCTTCTTAATGCCCAACAACTGAACAGCCGCTTCAGTGATAAATGTTGCTTGTGAACCTTGATCTAACAAAGATCTCAAAATGGTAGCTGAACCATCTGAATTTTGTGATCTGACATTCACCAAAGCAGTAGCCAGTAACACAGTATTGCTAAAGGTGGCAACACAACTTGTGACTACATCAGAAGATTCGTTGCAATCTGAATCTGTCTCTGATGATGGTGATGCAGCTTCAGTCACGACAGCTACAACCTTACCTGTCTCCATATGTGAATTCATCTTACTGCCCTGTGTTAATTTAGGGTGTAACAATGTATGATGACGTTTCTTACATACACGGCATGTAGTGGACACTGCACATGCATAAGCAGAGTGTTCAGAACTGAAACAGTTGAAGCATAATCGTTGAGTCTGCACAAACTGCCGTCTGACATCAACAGTTTCGTTTGCAAACGCCTTACAATGAGCCAACTTATGTTTTTCAGAACAGAACAAGCATACACTAGTCGCTATAGTTGTCCCCATAGAGAATTTTGAAGTACTCTGTACGGCAATTTGGCCCTTGTCAGGCAATTTATACTCCAGTGACCTAAATCTAGTTTCAAGAAAATCCTCCAACTGCTTGTACTTAGGCAACCCTTCACAAGTTTCACTTACCTTAGACTCCCATTTACTCCTAGATTCCGGATCGAGTTTCTGGCATATTACATAAATGAGAATTAAATCCCATGAACTGCAGTCAACTCCTATGTTTTGTAAAGATTGTAAGCACTCTCTAGTAGTGTCCAACAACTGTCGAATAGCAATGGCAGATTCCTGCGACAAAGATTTTTGATTCATTAATTTTCTGATAATAGAATTTGCCATAAGCCTTTTGTTGTCATACCTAAGCATCAACCTATCCCAACAAGTTTTATAATTGTCTGCTGTGACACAGATAGATTTTACAAGGTTTGCAGCCTCGCCAGTAAGTGAACCCTTCAAGTAATGTAGTCGCTGAACATCATCAAGCGATGAATTATTATGTATAAGAGATAAAAATAGATCTTTATAATTAGTCCAATCAGAATATTGCCCTGAAAATGAAGGCAAGGCAATTTCAGGCAATTTTACAAACACTTTCCTTGGTTCCTGACAATTTGAACTAACACTTAAATTATTATGTTTTACTTTAAACTCGCTTATTTGTTCCTTTAATAATGTTTTGTAATTTAAATATTCCTCCTCAACTGTATCATACATTTCACTTTTATTATACTCAGTTCGTTGAAATTCCTCTCTTTTCATTTCGTATACAATTTTCCTATGCGTGTTGTGGAATTCGTTCCATTGTGACTCTAAATTTTCTAACCGTGTCTCTAAATAGGACAAAGTCATACGTTCTTTCGGTGATTTCTTTAAATTAGTTTTGCCCTTAACAATCTTTGAGGCAAGATCGTCTTGCAGCTTAAAATAATTTTCAGCCATTTTAACAACAATTCTAACTTAATCTCAACAAACTTGGTAACAATAAATATTAAATATAATAATTAAATACGTAAAACAACAATGCGTACGGATAACCTTAAATTTACCTACTCACGTGTTTCTAACAAGTTCTTACAATCCAAAATTATTACTTTACACATATAACCTTTGTGATAAATTTGGCATAGATTCCCCTTCACTCCACTTTTTTACGACTATTCTAAGTTCATGCAAACACGTAAACGAATATAAGTTTTCAAATAATTCACTTTTTCTAAGTTAAATTGACCAACAATATAAAGTTCAAATTCACATAAAGTTTATTTTTATTTTTATTCTTACTGACACTTAAAACTTCACAATCGAGTTCCGGGTTATGACATTTGACAGCAAATGTCAATAATCTTCAATGACAGTAAATGTCAATGATCTTCAATGACAGTAAATGTCAATGATCTTCAATGACAGACTCCATTCTGCCAAACATCATACGTCACCTAGGCTGGCTTCTTGTCATATATGAGTGATGACAGATGACAACTGACACCGATCCTGTGAGAAGAGATGATCCGCTCTGATGTACTGTTCCCTCACGTAGGCAGCTTGATGACTCGGGGGGGGCTCCTCCCGCTCAGCTAATGCCTGCCGTGCCTTGGATCTTCCAGGTTACCAGGGGTCGCTCTTCGCTCCAGTTTGAGTGCTTCACTTAGCAAACGAGGTGTACCAGTGCACTGTCAACTTTTTGCTTATATCCAGCAAGAAAGGACCATGTACAATTTCTACCCAGTGGTGATGTAAATAATACAGACAAATTTGAATGCACAAAGAGGCCTTTATTAAACCAACAAAACACTTATACAATTTGCAGAAACAACTTCAATAGCGCGATTCAATTGGTGCGTGGCGCCATCTAGTCTTAAACTTAGTAGGGTAAACGCAGCTATCAACGACCCATCGAAAATCTGAAGGTATTACCGACCTATAAAAGTAATTCGAAATTTAAACGTTTCCAGAACTATTCTTGCTATAGGTAGGCAAAGTTATACACGAATGTATTACTTGAGCATCGTATACTTTAACGTTAGAGTGAGTAACTGAGCAAAAAAGAGTTAAAATGCGTAAGTTGCTGCGGGGTAGCGTGGAAGCAGGACGTGTCGTACTGTTCCGTTGTTCCTTCGGGTAAGTACTGTGAGTATCTTTTTAAGACATTTACAAACAAATGACATCTATACTTTAATTTATATTACTAAATGTCAATGCATTTAAGTGTCAACTTTTCATTTCTTACAACATTTTATTAATAAAAAGTAATTTGAAACGATAAAACTTAAAATTAAAATGGGACGGTGTTAGCTTCACCAGTTTAAGCCGCGGCAGGTATCAACGACCCGTAAGTCGGCAATGGCAGCAACGTAACTGTTTGTTTTATTTTCTTTTATGTTATTATATCACACTAACACAAGTGGTTTTATAGACCAGTTTAAATCTAAGCTATGAGTCTTCATAAAAATCTATTAGCGACTAAACTTTTTTGTCTAGTGTTGTATCTTTTAGCGTTGTCAATTTATACAAAGTTATGATATTTTCGAGGATCCCTATCGAATAGTTACAGAAGTAAATCATTGTTTTTTTTTGTTTAAACAATATGCATTTGTTCATATTTTGTATGACATTAATCAATTATAATCTATTTTATAGTCTGATGATCAAATGAATTAAAATAACCATTTTTTTATGGGTCGGTAATACAATTTAGGTTTATACTTACATACTTTAATACCGACCCATGTGGGTCGGCAATAGCAACTATAGGAAGCTATTACCGATCGAATATAGATTGTTTAGTTTCTCATCTACAAATTCAAATTCAAATTGCTTTATTTGCAGAATGTAGAATAAAGATGTTTGTATATACAGATAATATTGATCCTTAAACATTCTGCTCGTAATTGAGCGTGCAAATATATTTTTATTACTTTTATGACATAATAGGTGCCTATTAAAAATTATATTTTTTTTAGGTTAAATTAACATAAAACATATAATTAGGTATATTTTTTCCAGAAATATGGAGCCACGAAAGCGGCGAAAAGTATTCAGTAAAACACAACTCGCCGAAGCAATCAATCAAATAGCATAACGAAATATCCTAGAGTTTGAAATCCTTAATTTAATATATGTACATATATTAATAGTATTATGTTGATTAATTTAAAAGTTTATAATTATTTAGTTCATTACTAAAAAGTACTCATTTGTTTTATTAAAAATAACTACAATAAAAAAATACGAATATATTTGCATTTTTATTTCATTTTATTAAGATCGGTAATCATCATCATCACTAGCTTCTATACATTCCATTGCTGGAAAAAGGCTTCCTCTCACATACGATCGGGAATAGCTGCATAAAAATCGTTAATAGCTTCACAGCCGTTTTTATGGGTCGGTAATAGCAACAATCGACTTAGTCACATTGTAAATTATTTTTTACAAGATAATCCTTTATTAGAATGTATTTGCTTCAATAAATACATTTTTTATACATAACACTAGCATATAAAATGAAATTATAAATCTTTAGAAGAGCCAGTATACTTAAAAAATATGGTTGATTTTGAAATTGCCTTAGAGGGGTCGTTAATACCAGCGTTTACCTTACTATAACATATTTACATGCAACTTTAACAGTAACATTCATTGCTATGCAGACGACAGTACGGGGGATGCTCTTTATCCCGGCCGTGCAAACACCTCAAAGGAAAGCCTCAATGAGAGTCGAAACAAACTTGTGTCTGAAGTCGAGTCTTCTCTCCAAGAAGTCTCGGATTGGGGCGAACTTAATCTTGTCGAGTTCAATCCCCTAAAGACACAGGTTTGCGCGTTCACCGCTAAAAAGACCCCATTTGTCGTAGAACCTCGGTTTAAGAGTACTCCCCTTAGTAAACTACTCAAAACAAAATAGGGCCCACCCTGATTTTTTGCTGTGTTGTAAAAACTCTTCACTTTTTTCTTATTTTATGAATGGGTATAAACGAACAAGGTGTAGGACAAGTGTAGGACAATTTTTTTAACGTAAACTTAAGCAAAAATTAGCGATTTTATGAAAATTATGCAAAATTAACAGTATTAGAGAAAAATTGCACAAATAAGACACATGACAAAAGTTTCAATAAAACCTTTATTAACAAAAAAAATCTGGTTTATTTTGTAATTAGTAGCGTGTGGGACCCTCTCTGTTCCGTATGCACTCTCTGAGCCTATCTGGGACACTTTCAATCAAATGGGTTACATTTTCTTCAGGTATTTGCTCCCAACAGACTTTAAGAGCATTTATGAGATCTTGTTGGCTGTTTACGTTGCTGAAATTTGCTTTGACGCTCCTTTTTAATTGATCCCACAGATGCTCTATTGGATTGAGGTCAGGGCTCATGGCTGGCCACGGCAGAACTCTTATATTGGCATCAGAGAGTGCTCTTTGAGTGATACGGGCTGTATGTGGGCGGGCATTATCTTGCATTAAGATGAATTCTTCGCCAATTCTTTGTGAAAATGGGATCACGTGAGGCCGGATGACCCGTTCGACATAGGTAGTAGCAGTCACGGTACCTCCATCAAGAACTACGAGCTCCGTTTTGCCATGTAGGCTAATGCCGCCCCACACCATGACGCTTGGACCTCCAAATCGGTCTGTTCCGTGGACACAAGGTTCAGAAAAACGTTCACCTTCCCTTCTCCATACACGCACTCGACGATCGTCACTTAAAAACTTCACTTTAGTTTCGTCCGTAAACAGTACTGTCCCCCAGTTATCCATAGACCAGTCTGAGTGATCACGAGCAAACCTTAATCGTGCTGCACGATGAGAACTTGTCATTTTCAGTCGAACAGTGCGAGTTCTGGACCTTTGGCCACCTTCATGAAGTCGATTCCGAATGGTTTGATCACTCACTCGCGTGCCAGTAGATTGCCGCAGTTGATTTTGTAAGGCACGGGCGGTTACCGTGCGCTGCCGACGCGCTGTTAGTCTGATGTACCGGTCCTCTTGGGCTGTTGTAGCCCGAGTACTTCCTGTTCCACGTCTTCTAGCAACACTACCTGTCTCTTGATAACGATCCCAAGCATTTCGGATAGCTCGACGTGACACACCAAGACGTATTGCCACCGACTTCTGAGAATTTCCTTCTTGAAGCAAAGCAACTGCTCTTGCTGCCGTTTCCATATCCATATGAACGCGAGATCCAGGCATAATAATCACGAATAATACCGAAACTGCTAAATGTGCTACAGTAAAATGTGCTACAGTAACATTCAGAATGAGACTTTGAACACAAGTGATTGAGAATTCGGAAAGAACGTGATTTTGAAACATTTAACTTTTTCTGGTTGCCCACTTGAGAATAACATTAAAAATAATAGTTAAAACAGCAATAAAGTTTCGTTAACATGTCAACAACGTAAGGGAATACTCAAGTACCCCAATAACTACCCTATAAATTACGTGTAGGCAAAACTTTGAGATAAGTGTAGGTGGGCCCTATTTTCGAATGAATCGAATGAATTCGAATGAATGAATTTTTTATTTACGTTATACTTATCCTTTACAATTACAATTACAATAGGTATACAATTAATATTCATGTAAAAGTATATAAATAAAAAGGCTACCAAAACAATTATTTATACAAGCCAATGTTTCCCTAGCTAGGTTACTGGGCAACCTGTGTTTAGGAGAAACAGCTTGCCTCTAAAATAAATACACAAAAAGCCTCTTAGCAAGTACTTAATTATTATAAATTAAAATTGGTTACAATAGGGAGTAAGAGAAAAAAAAATATATGTAAAATTTAAGGTGTATAAGAGAATGCGGGTGTGGCGAATGAAACTGTATCTTATGAATGTATATATATTTGTGTGTGTATGTGTATGTGTGTGCGTGTGTTTGTGTAAGTGTGTGTGTGTGTGTGTGTGTGTGTGTGTGTGTGTGTGTGTGTGTGTGTGTGTGTGTCTGAAATATTATATTATAGATATCTAAGCAAGAGTCACGTTTACACTTAAGCCAGTATCTCAAGAAGTTGTTCTGTCTCGTCATAAGTTTTTCCTAATAGAAAGAAGCGTACGGTTAATTTACATTTAGAATACGGTAAGGCATAGATGCTAAGACTATCATTAATTTTGTTATACAAATAGGGTCCGAGGAAGTAAAAGAACCTCTTGGTGAACATGCTATATGGCTGAGGAACAGTGCAGATTTTGTTCTTTCGTCGAAACGAGGTTGTAACTAGAGGTGTTAATCGGTGTTGTAAAATAATAGTCTGTAAAATAAAATGTTGTCTAACGGTGAGAACCTTCCAATCTTTGTACAGGTCGGTTGTACAATACTGCATAGGTTTAAACGTGGAGACTTTCATAACTGCTCTTTGAGCCACCTCGAGGGGCTTCAGTATGGTTTTTGCGGCACCTCCCCAACATACAATACAGTATGTGACAATAGATTCGCACAAGGCATAGTAGACGGTACGTAGAACGGCAGTGTTCGTGACGTGTCTCAAATTTTTAAAAATATAAATAAGTTTTCTGACCCTAGTTGTTAGGAGACCAATATGAGTTTTATAATTTAGAAGTTTATCCAAAGTTATGCCCAAGTATCTAATATTATCTACAGAATTAATGGTTGGACAGTGACACAGAGCTGTTGTTGGCGTGTGACAGGAGTGAGCTTTTACTGAAATTGGTGTTTGAGGTTGTGACTTTGAAGAAAGAGAAAAGGTTATTAGTTTTGTTTTAGAAGTATTCAATGTCAGGGTGTTAGTAATAAGCCACTCATGTATATAGTTAAAGCCATTTTGTGCGATGTTTTGAACTTCAGACCACGAATTTGCGAAGAATGTTACAGCAGTGTCATCTGCAAAGGATACTATCTTAGCGTTAGGTATATAGGCATTACAAAGATCGTTAATGAAGACAAGAAATAAGGTGGGTCCAAGTATACTCCCTTGAGGTACACCAAAGTGAATAGGAAGCTCCTTACTTGTGTAAGCTCCTATTTTAACCATTTGAGTTCGAGTCGCAAGGTAGCTCCTAAAGTAGTCCAGTTGCGAGCCTCGGATACCTATTATTTCGAGTTTATTTAGAAGCGTGGAAGTTCGAATGGTATCGAAGGCTTTGGCGAGGTCGAGGAATATTGTAAGAACCTTGTTTTGTGAGTTCAACTTATTGACAATAAAAGTTGTTAGTTCCTGAACTGCATCGGTGGTGCTTTTATTTCTCCTAAAACCAAATTGTTGACATGAGATAAGTTTGAAATTTTCTAAGTAGTTTATTAGTCTATTATTTACCAAGCGCTCAAGAACCTTCGACAACGCAGTGAGGACTGCTATGGGGCGATAGTTACCAGGAGAAGCTTTTTCTCCTCCTTTGTATATCGGGTGTACGATAGCTTTTTGAAAAGAGCTGGGAAAAGTAGAAGTTTGGAAGCTCAGGTTAAAAATATAGGTTAGGACAGGGGCCAAAGTTTTCGAATATCGTTTGAGAACGGAAGGGGGAATACCATCCCATCCGGATGCTGCATCCGTTCTAAGAGAATGTATAATAGTCGTAATTTCGTTGGGATCGGTTTCAAGTAGAACAAAAGAGGCTACCGGACTCTTACACTGCGGCAGAGTTCGCCCCGTTGAAGAGTGGCTGTTGATTAAATTTTTAGCAAGGCTCTCACCTATTCCTACAAAGAAACTATTAAGGTCGTTACAAGACTGAGACGGTGAGTTTGACAGAGTCAGTAAATCACTTGTTCGGTGTTCTGGTTTTGTAGTGTAAGTAATTTTTTTTATAGTATCCCAAAGAATTTTTAAATTATTTCCAGCTTTGTTAAGTTCCTTAGTATCGAATTGTCTTTTTACTCTTTTTAATATATTATTACAAAAATTTCTGTATCGTTTGTAGCTGATCATTAGGGTTTCGTTGTTGGGTGATTTTTTAAATTTTTTGTGAAGTGCATCCCTGTGTTTTATACACCTAAGTAGTCCTGGAGTGATCCAGGGTTTTAGGATTTTTTTCTTAGCAGATAATTTTTTGACAATCGTGCTTTCAGTAATAGCGTTTTGGATGAGTGACACGAGAGTATCAGTAGCAATATTAACATTCGAGATAGAGTATATAAGTGCTAGATCTATTTGTTCAATTATTTTGTCTAATTTATTAAAATCAATTTTAGATATAGTCGAGGTTTCATTGTTTTTTATTTTTTTACGATAGACGCAAAGCAGGGTAGAGTAGTGATCAGTGACTGTCGTGTTTAAGAGAAGCGAAAGTGATGGAGATTTAGTTCTTAAAATTATGTGATCTAGGCAGTTGGGGCCTCTTGTAGGTAATGTGTGAGCGGGAAGAAAGCCATGACATGCCAGGGCATTAAGGTAGTCGTGACAACGAGGATCCGTTGTTTGTGGTTTAATGTCTAAGTTGATATCGCCAGTTAAAATAACAGATTTAAATCTGGAGAAGGTAGGTAGTATTTCGTTCAGAGTAGAGACGAATAAATCAGTGTTTACTATAGATGGTGATCTATATATACATAATATGGCAATGTCACAACCAATTTCAACCACTAAGCCTGTGGCAGAGTTTTTAAAATCTAATTCTTTATATTTTGTATTTAATTCGCTTCTAATATACACCACAACACCATCGCTCTGATTTAGATGTTTTGTAGTAGAGTACATGTAGTAATTATCTAAACAGGGGATATTACTATTACTTAGACACGAGAGCCAACACTCCGTTAGAACAATAATATCGCAGTTAAAAGCAATTCTGTCCAAAGTTCTTTATTTTGTTTCGTTTCTTATTTTGTTTTGAGTAGTCGCCGAAAATCGGAATCCTCGGAGTTGAAATCTCGAGTGACGTTCAATTTCGCAGTCATTTGGAAGCGAAGGCTAAATTAGCCTCGAAAAAACTTGGTGTGCTCAGTAGATCGAGACAGTACTTCAAGCCGGCCCACCGACTTCAGCTGTACAAGGCTCAGGTGCGACCGCATATGGAGTGCTGTTCTCATCTCTGGGCCGGAGCCCCACAGTATCAACTCCTTCCTCTTGACCGCATCCAACGTCGGCAGCTCGAATTGTCGATGACCGTAGGCTTTCCGATGGGCTCGATCCACTGTCAGTGCGGAGAGACGTTGCGTCTCTCTGTATACTGTACAGAATCTACTATGGGGAGTGCTCTGAGGAATTGTTCCACCTTTTACCAGCCGCACAGTTCCACCACCGGACCTCACGCCGTAAAAACCAGTTCCATCCGCACCATCTGGATGGTTGGCGCTCCACCACTGTCCGCTTCACCCGCAACTTCCTTCCGCGTACGGTGAAACTGTGGAACGATCTGCCACCCGCGGTGTTCCCGAACAACTACGACATTGGGGCCTTCAAGAAAAGAGCTTATTTGTCCATTAAAGGCCGGCAAAGCACCTGTAACACTCCTTGTGTTACAAGTTTTTATGGGCGGTGGTGACCACTTAACATCAGGTGGCCCACCTGCTCCTTTGCTTGCTCTGACATAAAAAAAAAAGCTTCGATTCGAAACTTACATACAAAATTTAGTCAGGAACTGTTTTTATCGTTTAAAAATTCTATATCAAATTCGTAGTTTTCTTAGCACTGATATTCGAACTAGGTTATGCGAGGCTCTTGTGCTTTCTAAATTTAATTATGCTGACTGTGTATACGGGCCTCGACTTCTTGCAAGAACAGAGCGAATAGTGCAGCGAGTGCAAAATGCGTGTGCAAGATACTGTTTCGAAATTCCTCCTCGCACTCACGTGACACCTTACCTCAACGAGAGAAACATTTTAAAGATGTCTCTCTGAAGGGAACTCCACATTGCCACTTTGCTCTTCGGTGTTGAAAACCAGTACCAGTAAAAAACCAACTTACCTCTATGAAAAACTGGAATGGTGCAGCGGTATTGTCAACACTCGTCTGGTAAGCAATCCGGCACTGCGCTTACAGCGGTATAGCATGGCGGCTTTTCGAGGTAGTTTTAAATACGTTTCGTGTAAGTGTTGGAATAACATTCCACCTCCCATTCGTAATTTAGGATCTGTTCTTACATTTAAAAAACACTTAAAAATTAAACTAAATCATCACCAAAATCAGTTTCCTCCTGGCTCACGCGTTCTTCCCACTTACACGGCGTATATTACATAACTGCTGTACCTGCTTGCTTCATCAGTGTCTAGTACCGGCGTATTTATTTATTTGTTTCTTATGTAATTGATGGTAGTGAATTGTGCTTGCTGTATATACAATATATATATTAAGTATCTATTCTATTTCTAATTCATATATTTGTGTATATGCGTATGTATGTATGTATATATGATGTGTGTATGTATGTGTAGGTATATATATGTATTATGTATAAACGATTATTTGTTGTATAATATGTTATATAAATATGTATTTATATTCGTTCAGGTTATATTGACTGGCAGTCGTGCTCTGTTATTTGAGCCGCAAGTCATCTGTATTACTGGTCCTCACTGAAAACCAGTGTTGCAGAAACACTCTGTGACTTTTGCTGACGTGGGGACCCTTCTGGCATCACTAATTATATTTATTTATTTTTTTTAAATTTTAATTTTTATTTTGTATTTCTTTTTGTTTGTTTTAATTAAGTACCTTTTTTTTCGAGGGTAGGCGTGAAAAAGGCAACAGTTAAAATTTTAATCTGATAAATATTCTGTTTTTAAAAATATTCAAAACCAATTTTTCAATCTAATTCTATGGAATACTGATAATTAACACCTACCAGCACCAAATCCTAAAATATTTTTTCCTCTATCTTCGCATAAATTTTCAAGTCACTTCAAACTCACTCTCACAATGGAATCAATTAGAGAAACTATGGCACAGATGTCAGAAAACTTTAATAAAAGGATGGAAGAGTTCCAAAAGGAATTGCAGAACAACACTTCTCCTGCTGCTACAAACATATCTGGTGATTTTGAACTTTTTAGAAAATTTGTTATCTCCTCGCTTAAAAACATCCATGATGAAATTGAGCTTCTCTTCAAACTTCACGACCTCCAGGAAACCCGTTCTCGTCGGAAAATGCTCCTGATTCATGGTGTGCATGAAGATAAAAAAGAAGACACTCGTGCATTAGTAGTGAGAACATTATCTGAAAAGCTCCCAAACATTAAGATCTCTATCGAGTCAATAAGCCGCTGCCATCGAATGGGTCGAGCTGTCAGTGGAATCAATGATGAAGCCAATGGTTCAAATTCCAAGCCCCGTCCAATTTTGGTTAAATTCAGTGATATGCAATTGAAAGATAACATCTGGTTCAAAAAGACTAGCTTAAAAAACTCTGGTATTACACTCTCTGAATTTTTAACTAAGAGTCGCCATGAAACTTTTATGGCTGCTCGTAAGAGATTCGGCATAAATAAGTGTTGGACAAGAGACGGTAACATTTTCATTATTGGGCAGAGCGGTGATAAGATTTGTGTGACCTCCTTAAGTGAGTTGGACTCGATACCGTGCACAGCCTCGGCGCAGGTGGTCTCCAATGAACTGTCTAGTAACGACCCTAAAACTTCCAAATGTGTTGCGTCTAGGTCAAGAAGGTTACTTAAACAAAATAAGTAACAAGTAAGTTTCGCACTTCATATTATATCGATATGTGAAGTGATTTTAAACCTTGTTACACTGTCAAACATTTTATTTTCGTTTTTCTTTCTTGTCCGTTCAAACTAAAACTTTATTACCCGCTTTTGTCTTATTAATATTTTCATTGTACCAACTTTAATTCTAATGTTATTGTATTTGTCATGTTGTTGTAATTCTTTCATTTGTTTACTGTCAAGTGTCAACTGCCAAACATTGGCTGTCAGATGTCACCGTTTAAACGTTCCGATACAGATTATAAATGCGTTCAATTCTGTACATTTAAATTGATTGCTGGGGTGTAGTTAAAATAAGTCATAAACAAATTTTTATTTTTTTTCTCTTGAATATCAATTATAATCATATTTATTCATTACTATTGGAATATACAATCATTATTTTTTATCTTTATTGTTTCATATATCTTGCATAAAACATTATCATTCTGTAATTATAGTCTATTATTTTACTTATTCTTATAGTTTATTTAATATTTATATTTATATTATATTATTATATTTTATATATACATTTTATATATTTACTTTTATTTATCTTTTTTTCAAATGAACATGCTGAACGAAAGCTCTTCTAGTGATTTTAACTATTTGTCTTTCTCATCTGAGGATCCTGGCAGTGAGGACAGCTTCCACAGTACTTCTTCCTTCACTCCTCTAAATAATCTCCTTTCAAACTGTTTTCCTAATAGGTCCAAAATATTCAACGCAGTACACATCAATGCGCAAAGTGTTCCTGCACACTTTCCCGATTTGTTAACAACTTTCGATTCTCTCAACATTCACGCTATACTTATCTCAGAGTCTTGGCTCAAGCCCTGCCTTCCTTCCTCCTGTTATTCCCTTCCTGGCTATAATCTAATACGCAACGATCGGATTGGTAGAGTTGGCGGTGGTGTCGCGATCTATCTAAGCTCACAAATCTCCTACAAAATAGTTAGCGTGTCCCCTCAGCCTCCGCCATCCGATGCTGCTGAGCATCTAATTATTGAGGTTACTTTGCATCACTCTAAGCTCCTGCTTGGTGTTTTTTATAGCCCTTCCCTTTCCATAAATTACTTTCACTCCTTTCAAACCATCCTCGATCATCATGTTCCCATCTATGAAAACGCCCTGATAATGGGTGATTTTAACACGTGTATCATCAAAAATGATTCCCGAGCCAAGACTCTCCTATCTGCAGTTGAGTCAGCGAACCTACACCTTCTTCCCTTAAATCCTACCCATAATGTACCTAACTGCTCTCCCTCTCTCCTTGACCTTATTATTGTATCCTCCCCTAACCTCGTCCTTAAGCACGGTCAATTTGCTGCCGATGCTTTTTCCCACCATGACCTTATCTATATTTCCTACAACATCCGTCCTCCTAAACTGAAATCCAAAATTTCCATGCGACGCAACTTTGCTGGAATGGATGTTGATCAACTTTGTCGTGATGCTCAAGACATAGACTGGTCCTTAGTTTATTCTGAACACAATATCGATGCCAAGGTTGAACTGTTCACCTCACGTGTTACACAATTGTATGACAAGCATGCTCCATTGAGACCTGTTAAACTCAAACACCTCCCTGCACCTTGGTTAACTGATGAATTAAAGTCACTTTTACATCTTAAGTCTAAAGCTAAAACTAAACTGAAGCTGAACAATACCGACGCGAACAGAGAGAAGTACACAAAGATTTGGAATCGTTGTAATACATGTTGTAGAGATGCACAAAGACGCCACATTCATTCGTCGGTCGAGAACGGCGACCCTGCTAAAGTCTGGAAGTTCTTAAAAACCTTAGGAGTTGGCTCCAAAGATCCTAATACAGATTTTAAAAATTTTAATATTGAACTTATTAATCAGTATTTTGCTGAAACTCCTCCCTTCGATAATATTACTAAAGTTACGACTCTTAATACTCTTTCTTCTATTCCAACTCCTAATTTTCCTCCGTTCTGTCTTAATCAATTTTCTAGTAGTGATGTTAAGAAGAATATTATGTCTTTGTCATCTAATGCCGTCGGGAGTGATTGCATAAGTCGTAGCATGATCCTACCTATCCTCGATGTAGTTGTTCCTGTCATTACCCATATTCTTAACCATTCCGTTTCCTCTGGTACCTTTCCCTCGTCTTGGAAAAAGGCCAAAATTATTCCTCTTCCGAAAAAACGCAACCCTTCCTCTTTTGCTGACTTTCGTCCTATCTCCATTTTACCATTTCTGTCTAAAGTCCTCGAAAAGTTAGTACATCACCAATTAAACACCTTCCTCAATAAAAATAACTTGCTGAATCCTCTCCAGTCCGGTTTTCGTCCAGGTCATGGTACGACTACTGCTCTCACTAAAGTAACTGATGACATTAGACTTGGCATGGACAACAAGCAGCTCACATTGCTTACGTTGCTGGATTTTAGTAACGCTTTCAGCTCTGTTGATTTCGATGTCCTTGTGAGTCTGCTTCGTTCCCTTAACATATCTCCAACTAGTATTGATTGGTTTCATAGTTATTTATATGGACGTCAGCAAAGGATTCACAGTGATGACGTCTCCTCGTCATGGTGTGATATCCGTGCTGGAGTTCCTCAAGGTGGCGTTTTGTCTCCACTCCTTTTCGCTATTTTCATCAATTCTATCTCAAAATCCTTAACTTCTCTCTACCACATGTATGCTGACGACGTTCAAATCTATACTCAGTCAACCCTAGCTGAGTTACCGGATGCTATCCAAACAATGAATAGTGACCTGAGTTCAGTCCTTCAGTGGAGTAACCAATTCGGTTTGAAAGTTAATCCATCAAAAACGCAGGTCATCATAGTTGGTAGCCCATCGGTAATCGCGAAGGTTGACTGGGCTTCGCTTCCTCCAGTCAGTTTATGCGGTACTCTAATACCCTATAGTAAACAAGTCAAAGATCTTGGCATTTACATCGATCAAACACTATCCTGGGATGTTCAATTGAATAATGTAAGTAGGAAATTGTTTGCTTCCGCAGGTGCTTTGCGGCGTCTACGGAATCTTCTGCCCATTCCAACAAAGTTAGCGCTTGCTCATTCCCTTCTTCTATCACACCTCGACTATGCTGATGTCACCTACCTTGACCTTTCCGAAGCCCAGTTGGATAGGCTTGAGAGACTCCAAAACTTCTGCATCCGATTCATATTTGGGTTAAGAAAATATGATCACGTTTCTGAGTACCGAAAGAAGCTACAATGGCTCCCTATCCGACTGCGGCGTAACTCCCATGTCCTTCATCTCCTGTACTGTGTGTTGTTTGATCCAAAAGCTCCAAGTTATCTCCGAGAGAAATTCAAATATGTAAACTCATTGCGTTCCTCCACTAATCTCTTGCTTTTTATGCCGGCCCATAATACTAAATTCTTCCATAACTCATTTGCTGTTCGTGCAGTTCAATTGTGGAATTCTCTCCCCATAAATGTCAGACGAGCCCAAAACTTAAATTCTTTTAAAACTTTAGTAAAACATCATTTCATGTCTCTTTCTTAGTTCTAATCTTAGCTGTCTCGTTAGTTATATAATTTTGTTACTTAAACTAGATGTGTTTAGTTTATATTTATACCTATATGTACGTATAATTATTTCATATACAGTATACTTATATTATAAACTAGCTGTGCCCGCGACTTCGTCCGCGTGGAATAGCGACTGCATAGTAGTTACTACTTTACAAACAATTATTTAGTAAACACGTACTACCATAAACAATTCATAGAATTGTCAATAGAATTTATTACTAATCTAAGCTAAAAAACTTAAGTACTTTCCGGAAATCCAGGGCATTTTCCGGGGATATCCGGAAAATGCCTGTAAAATATCTGGAAAATCCCCCGGAAAATGTGTGAAAATGTCCGGGAAATACCCGGAAAATATCCGGAAAATGCGTGAAAATGTTCGGGGAAAGCGTGGAAAATGCCTGAAAAATCTCCGGAAAATGCCAGGGAAATGTCTGGAAAATATCCGGAAAAAACATAAAATTTTTATAAGTTTTATGGAAGCTGAATGTAATGCAAATGGGCAAATATAAAAGTAAAATTAGGTATTTAAAATAAATAAATGAAACAACTACCAATTACAGAAAAACTTCTTTTTCGGTTGAAAATTGCTGGATCATGAGTATAATTCTTTATCTCTTACCTTGGGCAGTCTGGAAGAGATCGCTAGTAAGCGATAAGACCGCCTTATGTACATACCGTGTTAATCCATTTGGTATGATTGTAAATATTTTACTTGGTGTGGTACGTATATTACCACACCAATTGATAAATAATATGTACTCTGATCCCAGTACGATCTGTACCGCGGTAGCCATAACGATAATAAAATAATCAGATGACAGTAAAGCACGATTAAAAATCATACTTGTACAGCTGTAGTTGTGAGTGCAATATTTACGTTTCAAAATAACATTTTTTTTTGGTACTAAAACGTAGGTAGATTCTCACGCACGCACGCTGATACGTGGTTGGCTGCCCCTTTTCTCATTCCCGAAAAATATCCTCTAAAATTACCCAAGATTCTTCCAATGATTGTACCATACGTTGGAAATTAACTTTAGTCAACAATTGACCACGCGCCAGGATACTTATTTCTACTACATCCTCATGCAAATCGTTAATTTTTATGAACATTGAATCTGTAAATAAAAAAAATGAAAAGATTACTTTACCTAATTTTATTAAAAAGCTACTAACAAATAAAATTCTATCAAGAACTAAAGTGACCTTCTTTGGGCGTCTTGTAAAAGTTATAGGTACATAAAAATAAAATTTCATCATTTTCTTATTGTGTCGTATCTTCAATTCTAATTAAAAACATGAGTCTAACTTTATAATTAATTAATAAAGAATAAATATAAAAGCTACAACTTACCTTTTGTGGGAACGCAAGAAGGATTTTTTAAAATGTCACAATTAACTGTTAATAGTGTCTTGTTTGACATCAAATAATAAACATCTACCCTCACTTGTATAAAATATAAGCACCTGAAGTGGACTCTGGGAAGACATGGGTTAAAAAATTAAATAAATAAGTACAATTAAAAACCCCACCAACATCATATTATTTAATTTTTAATTATAAATTTGCAAGAAGCGTTAAACATGTAAATTGATTTGATTTTAATGAAGTCTCATAGATGGCGCTGTTACAAATTTGTCTTTATACTACTAAGATTCATTAAACTGTTTCTCTGCCAAAATTACGTAAATGACGTAGTTTTTATAGTGTAAAGCTAGATAATAGCGTGGCTTACCCAAAAACAACATTTAAACATGAGTCTTTAGATTGTACGCTGTGTAATACACGGAATACGTTAGAAAAATAAAGGTTCACAGCTCCTCCCCCGGAGGTGATAGCATGATAATGTGTATATAAAAGCCTCACCCGACCTGTTAGTAATATTCATGCAAAATTTGAAGTCAATCTATGCGGTACTTTTCGAGATTAGCTCGGACAAATATACAGACAAACAGACAAACAGACAAACCGACAAACAGACAAACAGACAAAAATTCTAAAAACTATGTTTTTGGCTTCTATATCGATTATAGATCATGGATTATGTATTCTTTTAAAAAAATATTCAATGTACAGATTTGACTTTCCTACGATTTTATTATATGTATAGATATTTTATACTATGTAACTATTTTATTTTATGTACCTTATTATGTTATTTATTTATTTTTTATGTATATTGTTTTTACATATTGTTATTATCTATACTTATAATAAATCTGTAGAGAGGCCAATTCTGTACATGAAATATATTTAAAAAAAAACTATGAAGGGGTGATAAGGGATCGCTACTGATGCCAAAAATGCAATCAGTAAAATTTTTGTCTGTCTGTCTGTCTGTCTGTCTGTCTGTATATTCGTTATAGAAACAAAAACTACACGACGGATTTTAACCAAATTTGGCACAATTATTCTTCATACTCCTGGGCAGGTTATAGTAAAAGAATCATGTAAATCGGTGTAGAAACACCAAAGTTATACATGAAATACGCTATAAGTCATCGCGCGTGAATACAGAATCATGCAGCCATAAGGATTATTTTTGTGTCTCAGTTGCCGCGTTCGACGCGCTTCGCGGCGGGAGCTATAAAAAGGCGGCGGGTCTGCACCCGTTTCGCGTTGTCATGGCATCACGTGTGAACGGCTGAACCGATTTCGATAATTCTTTTCTATTATATTCCTTGAAGTACGAGGATGGTTTTTATGTAGAGAAAACGTAAATATGTACCACGGGCGAAGCCGGGGCGGACCGCTAGGAAACTGACCGATATAAGTTGCGTTGCTACCCCAATCTACAAAACTTTTTTGGTCTTACATTAAAGACAAAAAACGCGCTTCGTCCGTTCCCACGCTTACTCTGGGTAATCGTTCAGCACATACAGATATTGAAAATAAGTAATATGTTCGCAGAGTTCTTTTCATCTGTCTGGGAAAAAGACTCATCAGAACGTGCACTTAGCCATGGCAATTAAAATAAAAATAATTTCGTCATCAGATAATGCAAACACGTGTTTACGTGAGTCATAAATTTATTATGGTATAGTCCTAAAATGTTTTCTAAGAAACAATAGTGTACTTACATTGTCGGCAAGTTTATTTTATTTTATTTTATTAAGGCTCATTAGCAGCTGTACATCGATTGTTTTACATAAAAAGTACACAAAAAAGTTCAAGTTCTTAAAGTCGGCAACTTATTTTTGTTCGAACAATAGAGATAATAAATTCCAAATGATCAAGTTGTAGATAAAGGTTGTAAAATAAAACGTTGCTATGGTCGAGATACAAAGGTGAAAGTTAATTTTTCGAGTTATTTTATTTTATTTTATTTTCTTTATTAGGGATAATAAACAGCAGAACAGTGGTTAATTGTACAATAAAACTTAATCTAAATACAGGTATAACTGTCCAACCAACAACATTATCCACAGTTTGGATACATACATTTTTATACGTGCAACAAATGCGAATAAGAAAAAATAAATATAAACGTGCACTTAGCCATGGCAATTAAAATAAAATAAATTAAGAATTGGAGATAAAAGTAGAGGGACGCAAAATAAGATAGGTTATTGCATGTTTAAGAGCAGATCAACTAAACTTCTTCGAACGGTTAAAGAGTGAAAATATGTACCAAAATGGCTTGGAGGGACTCGGTGATTATTTCAACTAATAGAGGGTCAAGATTTCAAGTAATGGAGGTTTTGGTGTTTGAGGGGAAGGGAACAAAACATTTTTTCTAGATTTGGAGGTATTTGACTTATCGAGGTTCGACTTAACGAGGTGCTACTGAACATGAAATACGCTATAAGTCATCGCGCGTGAATACAGAATCATGCCATAAGGATTATTTTTGTGTATCAGTTGCCGCGTTCGACGCGCTTCGCGGTGGGAGCTATAAAAAGGCGGCGGGTCCGCGTGCGAGGTTCATACAATATTTGGCTGTTGATGCGAATAGACGTTCAGAGTGTTCGACCTTATTGACAGATTTCTTTTGTTGTTGTTGTTGGTTTTAGTAGTGTTAAAGCATATTATTAGTTTACATTTTATTTCTTTATAAGTGAAGTACCAGTAGGTACGCATTTTAGTTATTTTGGAAGTGTTTAATTATATTAATAGTTTTTTTTCGTAATTATTTGTTTTTCTATAGGTTTTGGTAGTGTTTAAGCATATTATTAGTTTACATTTTATTTCTTTATAAGTGAAGTAGCAGTAGGTACGTATTTTAGTTATTTTGGTAGTGTTTAATTATATTAATAGTTTATTTTCGTAATTATTTGTTTTTCTATAGGTTTTGGTAGTGTTTAAGCATATTAATAGTTTACATTTTATTTCTTTATAAGTGAAGTATCAATTGGTACGTATTTTAGTTATTTTGGTAGTGTTTAATTATATCAATAGTTTATTTTCGTAATTATTTGTTTTTCTATAGGTTTTGGTGGTGTTTAAGCATATTATTAGTTTACATTTTATTTCTTTATAAGTGAAGTAGCAGTAGGTACGTATCTTTGTTATTTTGGTAGGTATTAATAGTTTATTTTCGTAATTATCATATATTTATTATAGTAGTGTTTAACTATAATTATTATAGTTCATTTATAGATTTCTTTTGTTGTTATTCTATAGGTTTCGGTAGTGTTTAAGCATATTATTAGTTTACATTTTATTTCTTTATAAGTAGTAGTAGGTACGCATTTTAGTTATTTTAGTAGTGTTTATATTATATAATATTAATAGATTTCATAAGTGCAAGGTAGCTTCAGTTACTGTTGATTAAAAATACACAATGCCACCTAAAAAAAGACCATCTTTATCTCGAAATTCTAGAGATGCTAAGAGGATGAGAAATGCGCGTTCCCAAGAATCGGCAGAGGAAAGAGCATATCGGTTAAACTCTATGAGAGTTAGTGCCTCAACTTCTCGAGCCAATGAAAGCTCTTCAGAGAGAGAGATGCGATTAGCAGCTGACAGAGCGAGACGAGCTACATCACGGGCGTCTCAAAGCTTTTCTCAACGAGAGCTAAGGCTTACCATTGACCAAGAACAACATGTGTTATCCCGAGCAGCTGAAACTGCTTCACAACGAGAATTGCGTCTCACAGCTGACCGCGAACGACATACATTATCTCGCGAGTCCGAAACATTTACTGAAAGGGAATTACGTCTCACAGCTGACCGCGAACGGCATACATTATCTCGCGAGTCAGAAACCTTCACTGAGAGGGAATTACGTCTTACAGCTGACCGCGAACGTCATATATTGTCTCGCGAGTCAGAAACCTTCACTGAGAGGGAATTACGTCTTACAGCTGACCGTGAACGTCATATATTGTCTCGCGAGTCAGAAACCTTCACTGAGAGGGAATTACGTCTCACAGCTGACCGCGAACGTCATATATTGTCTCGCGAGTCAGAAACCTTCACTGAGAGGGAATTGCGTCTCACAGCTGACCGCGAACGTCATATTTTATCTCGAGAATCTGAAACTTTTACTCAATATGAAGACCGTTTGACAAATGATAGGGTGCACCATAATATTGTTCGATCACTCGAAGATGAACATGAGCATGAACAACGACTAGAGTCGGTACGCGAACATTACAATTCTTTGACACAAGAACGATTAATAAGTTTGTCTAATGAAAGATTAAGAATCGAAAATATTCGGTCTCTTGAAACGGACGAACAGCGAGAGGCCCGTCTTACTGCAGACAGATTTCGTCATAGTCTTAATAACTTAGATGTACACATAGAAGATCAATCTAGAAATACGGTGGCGTGGTCAGACAAATATAAAAGTGGGTTTGCTTATAATTTCACAATTGATTACAGATCATCTTCTGTAATAGGCGATATGAACGTGGTATGTTCTTTTTGTAATGCTTTAAAGTGGAGTAAGGAGTCGGCTGGATTCTGTTGTTCTGGAGGTAAAATAAATTTGCCTTCATTCGAAGACCCACCGGAACCTTTGAAATCATTACTTTTAGGGGAACATGTGCAATCTAAACAGTTTTTCGACAACATTCGCACTTATAATAGTGCGTTTCAGATGACATCCTTTGGTGCTCAACAAATCTCCGAAGGTCCTTTCATGCCTACTTTTAAAATACAAGGTCAGGTTTACCATTTGATAGGATCTCTTTTGCCTGAAGACCAACCTAAGTTTCTTCAAATATATTTTGTATCCGACTACAACGAACAGTCGAATATAAGAAATCAATATTTCCCAAATTTAAATGCTGAACTCATTTCACAACTTCAGAACATGTTGCATCAGATTAATTCGTATGTATGCAGTTTTAAATCGGCATTAGAAGCTCTTCCTCGAGATGATGATAACAATTATAAAATTGTTATAAATGCCGATAGGCGTCCAACGCAGGAACACCCTGGGCGTTATAATGCTCCATCCACGAATGAAGTTGCTGTGGTATTGGTCGACCAGGAATGTGATAGGCGTGATATCGTTATCCGTTCCAGAGACAATCGTTTACAACGTATTTACGAAACCCACAGGGCTTACGACGGTTTGCAATATCCTTTGATATATTGTCGAGGGGAAGATGGTTATAATTTTGCTTTATACCAAACTGATCCGCATACAGGCGCACCTATTTATAATAAAAAGATTTCATGCCTTCAATTTTACTGTTACCAATTGCAAGTAAGACGGAATAGGTTTGTATACTTGCAACGTTTTCGTGGCTTATTCAATCAGTTTATTGTAGACATGTACGCAAAAATTGAAACCGAAAGATTAGTTTATATACGATCTAATCAAAGGCAGCTGCGCGCTGAAGAATACGTGCACCTTCGCGACGCCATGCAGCAAGATAATGATACGGTGAATATGGGCCGTTTAGTTATTTTGCCCTCTTCTTTTACTGGTGGTCCACGCTACATGCACGAACGTACTCAAGATGCTTTTTGTTACGTAAGAAAATATGGACGTCCCGACTTATTTATTACTGTAACTACCAATCCTAAGTGGGATGAAATCACTCGGGAGCTTCTTGAGGGTCAAGCACCGCATGACCGCCATGATATCATCGCAAGAGTTTTTCATTTAAAATTAAAATCAATGATAGATCTATTTACCAAAGATAACATTTTTGGAGAAGTATTGTGTTATATGTATAGTGTTGAATGGCAAAAACGCGGCTTACCCCACGCACATATCCTGCTTTGGTTAAAAGATAAGGTTCGACCTAATGATGTAGACAGTTTAATCAGTGCCGAAATTCCAAGTCCGATTGCAGATTCCGAGTTATACGACATTGTTAAAACTCATATGATACATGGTCCATGTGGTGCATTTAACGTGAATTCTTCTTGCATGCAAGACGGTCGTTGCACTAAAAGATATCCAAAAGCCTTAGTGGAAGAAACTGTAACAGGACATGATGGATACCCGAAATATCGTCGCCGTTCAAGAGATACTGGTGGTTTCACTGTTGAAAAGCGAGTGTCTGGACAACAGGTTATTTTAGACAATAGGTGGGTCGTTCCGTATTCTCCTGTGTTGTCCAGAGCATTTCAAGCTCACATAAATGTTGAAATGTGTAATAGTGTAGAGTCAATAAAATATATTTGTAAGTACATTAATAAGGGCAGTGACCAAGCTACATTTGCTTTGAGAAATGAAAATGATGAAGTTACAAGATTTCAGTCAGGCAGATATATAAGTTCTTCAGAAGCTGTGTGGCGGATCTTAAGTTTCAACATTCATGAAAGATATCCACCTGTGACCCATCTGGATGTTCATCTTGAAGGCGGTCAACGTATATATTTCAACACCGAAAATGTCACAGAACGGTTAGAGAACCCTAGACAAACAACTTTATTAGCATTCTTTCGACTTTGCCAAACTGATGATTTTGCAAAATCTCTTTTATATGAAGAAGTTCCATCGTATTATACCTACGATAAGCAACGAGGTGTCTTTAATCGTAGACGCCGTGGCAGGCCTGTAGATGGCGAGTCAGGTATTTTCAAAGAACATGTTCTTGGTAGAGTATACACCGTTCATCCTAACAACGCTGAGTGTTTCTATTTGCGATTATTATTACATACTGTGCGAGGACCAACCTCATTTATAGATTTGAGAAAAGTAGACAATGTTGTTTATCCCAGTTATCATGCAGCTTGCCAAGCGCGTCATTTGCTTGAAAATGATCAGCATTGGGATGACGCTTTAGCAGAATCCTGTGTTAGTGATAATCCAAGACGGTTACGTCATTTATTTGTAACATTACTTACATTTTGTAATTTGTCAGATGCTGTACAATTATGGGAAAAATATAAAGACAAATTTTCAGAAGACTTTCTTAGAAATATATCTAACAATGATGAAGGCACAACTAATGATAATTTCCGTGATCTTGCCATAAATCAGTGCTTATTAGCTCTTCAGGATGAGTTAACAGCAGTTGGCGGTAAATCACTATGTGAATATGGTTTGCCAACACCAACCTCAGTCGGAGAGGTAACTAATAGGGAATATTCCGCAGAGATTGGTTACAACTTAATGGAACTGCTGACAACATTAGAAAACGGTGTCCCAATGATGACTGCAGAACAACGTTCAGTTTATGACCGTGTGTGCGGAAGTGTTCAAAATAATTTGGGAACAATATGGTTTTTAGATGCACCTGGAGGAACTGGGAAAACCTTTTTGACTAAATTAATATTGGCTTATGTTCGAAATCAGCGTAAAATAGCTCTTGCCGTAGCTTCATCTGGGATAGCTGCAACATTGCTACCAGGAGGTAAAACGGCTCACACTATGTTCAAAATACCAATTGATTTAGATCGCACGGAAAGTCCAACCTGTAGTATTTCAAGAAATAGCGACAAAGCAAAGGTATTACGCGAGTGTAATTTAATCATATGGGATGAATGTACGATGGCCCATCGAAAAGCAGTAGAAGCGGTAGATAGAACTTTAAGGGATATAAGACAAAATGATCGACCAATGGGCGGTATCACGGTTTTATTTTGTGGTGATTTCCGACAAACCTTACCGGTAATACCACGGGGAACCCGAGCTGATGAGGTTAGGGCTTGCCTGAAAAGCTCTTATTTGTGGCGTGATATACAATCGGTGCATTTGACTATAAACATGCGAGTGAGAACTGGAGATAACCCGGATGATAGTCAATTTTCTGATTCATTATTAAAGATTGGTGAAGGTACCTATCCACAACTACACCAAGGAAAACTTATTCTGACGCCTGAATTATGTTGTATAGTGCAATCTCAACCACATCTTATATCGTCGGTTTACGGTGACGTAACAAATATATTAAATAGGGACAATTCCTGGCTATGCGAAAGATCTATTTTAACTCCTCGCAATGACCAGGCATCTGAGATTAATAACAAAATACTGTCGAATATACAGGGGGAAAGCAAAGTTTATAGATCAATAAATAGAATGGTCGATGAACAAGAAGCAACTAATTACCCGATAGAATTTTTAAATTCTTTAAATATGCCCGGACTTCCTTCTCACGAAATTTGTTTAAAAATTGGCATTCCGATTATTCTACTCCGAAATTTAAGACCACCACAACTTTGCAATGGAACTCGACTAAAAGTAACCCAGTTGCAACAAAATATAATCGAGGCTCAAATTTTAACAGGTTGCGGTGCAGGAGAAACCGTCTTTATCCCCAGAATACCCTTAATACCAAATAATTTTCCATTCCAATTTAAAAGGACGCAATTCCCAGTATCGGTGTGTTATGCAATGACAATAAATAAGGCTCAAGGGCAGACTTTTCATGTTGCCGGAGTAGATCTCGGTGTCAGTTGTTTCTCGCATGGTCAGTTATACGTTGCTCTTTCCCGTGTTAGCAGTTCTAGAAATCTTTATGTTCACGTGCCGGACGGGTCAACTTTCAATATAGTTTACCCGGAAGCTTTGCGCTAAAGTATTTTGATTCTATAGGTCCTTAAGCCTCATGTGAACCTGATGTAAATAATATTACCAATACATTTTAAATTAATAATACACAAGGAGTTACACGCTGACGTAGTCGCGGGCACAGCTATCTATACTTTTCTGCCGGAAGTCACTATTCCACGCGGACGAAGTCGCGGGCAAAAGCTAGTTATATAATATATTTATAATATATATTATATATGTGGGAATAGGATAAAATATTAAGATGTATTTCATGATTACTAGTTTTATTTTTAGTCTGTGCTTTTCTATTATTTAATCTGTGGATATGTTATCTGTAGACTGTAAAACGATCTATGTTGTCTATGACTTGACTTTGTGTTTTTTGGTACGATGTAATGGAGGATTGTTGAAATGTATTTTTGATATGTAACCGGTGTCTGGGAAATAAATCGATTGGGCGAATTTGGCTTTTCATTTACACCATCCCCACATAATTTGGGGGCTCGTCCGGGATACGGGATGGTGGAATAAAGAAAAAAGAGACGAAGACTATGATGCCGGTGATTTAACCTGATTAAGAATTTACGAATTACGAACGAAGACTAAGATTTAAAGAAGCTTATGATTATACGATTACGACTTGAAGACTATAAAACTTTTTATTTACATTATTCAACATGCCGCCGAAACGAGTAAAAGATGATGATGATTGTGGTGAACCATCGCCGCGTATTTCCTTCAATGACTTAGAGAAATCAATGACGCCATTTTCGGGTGATGATGCCTATGGCATCGAAACATTCGTAAAAGATTTTGAAGATATTTCCTCTTTAATGCAATGGGGCGAAATAGAAAAACTCATATTTTCGAAGCGGCTTCTCGCGGGAACCGCCAAGCTATTTTTACGTTCACTAAGTGGGACCACCACGTGGGATACACTTAAGTCTGAGCTCCGTGAGGAATTTGGTAAGAAGTTGAACAGTGCAACTGTTCACAAGAGACTTTCAACTCGCCGGATGAAGATGAATGAGACTCATCAGCAATATTTTTTACATATGAAGGAACTTGCAGTACTTGGGAATGTTGAAGATGAAGCCCTGATGGAATATGTCATCGACGGTATTAAAGACAGTGAGTCCAACAAAAATATTTTATATGGCGCTTGTAACATTAAAGAATTCAGAAAGAAATTAGACATTTATTCAGAAATTAAGAAAAAATCATATTCACCTAATAAGATTCAAAGTAATTCAGTATCAAAGTCCATTGGCATGAAAATTCAAAAAACACTACGAGTAAAGAGATGTTTCAATTGTGGAGATTTAGATCATGAGTCGCCTAATTGTACTAAAGGCATTAAATGTTTTAAATGCAACTTGTTTGGCCATAAATCAACTGAATGTTCTAAAAGTATAAAAAAGAGTTTGGAAATTATGTCAACTAAAAATAATATTGATGTGAGACCTTTCAAGAAGCTGAAAATAAATAATATTGATGTAGAAGCCCTGATTGATACCGGAAGCGATGCTAATTTAATAATTATGTCTTATTTTAGGAAGATTCAAGGTGAAAAATTGTTATCTTATAGTTCAGGAACAACAGAAACTTTAACTGGAATAGCTGAAAAGGAAATTTATACAAAAGGATCTTTCACAGCAAAAATTGAAATTGATGATTGTTATTTTGAAACTTTATTTTATGTTGTTGATGATGGCGCTATCCCTGTCAACATTATATTAGGAAATCCTGTACTGAAAGAAGTAGAAATCAATTTTAAATCTGGAACTATCACTGCAACAAGAATATTACACCTTACAATGCTAGAGAATGAAAATGAAGATATCACAAATATTGAAAACAAAGAATATAAGAATAAAATACAGAATATTATAAAAGAATATAACCCCAAAAGATGTACTAAAGAATCAAATGTAAAACTTAAAATATTATTAACCGATGATGTACCAGTTTATCAGAATCCACGACGATTGTCACCTTTGGAGCTTAACATTGTTGACAAACAGATTAAAGAATGGCTTGATGAAGGAATAATAAAAACAAGTAAGTCTGATTATGCTAGTCCAATTGTGCTTGCAAAAAAGAAGAATGGAATGTTATGGAAGATTAAGGATGGAAATAAATTAATGGTTGTACCTAAGAAAATGCAAAATGAAATTATAAGAAAACATCATGAAAACGGACATTTTGGTTGTGTTAAGACTGAGGAATTAATAAATAGAAATTATTATATGGAGAATTTAAAAGAAAAGATTAAAACAAACATTGATAATTGCGTGGAATGTATACTTAATTCAAATAAAAGAGGAAAGAAGGAAGGATTTCTACATGTAATAGATAAAGGTGATTTACCATTGTCTACTTACCATATTGATCATCTACGACTGTTGACTCATCTGGGACAGATGATTCTGCAGGATGACCGTGTGGGAATAGGATAAAATATTAAGATGTATTTCATGATTACTAGTTTTATTTTTAGTCTGTGCTTTTCTATTATTTAATCTGTGGATATGTTATCTGTAGACTGTAAAACGATCTATGTTGTCTATGACTTGACTTTGTGTTTTTTGGTACGATGTAATGGAGGATTGTTGAAATGTATTTTTGATATGTAACCGGTGTCTGGGAAATAAATCGATTGGGCGAATTTGGCTTTTCATTTACACCATCCCCACATATATATTGTTTATATTTATATATATAATATGTATATATTTCTTATTTTTATTTATATGTTTAGATACTAGATAGTGTATTTGAATATAATTTAATAAGTGTAATAGAATTTTTTTTTTTTTTTCCAGTTTGCCTTGTTTTTGCTCACCCACTTTTGTTTTGTGTATTTCCTTTATATGAAGGGTTGCCTGGTAGAGATCGCTAACTAGCGATAAGGCCGCCTTTTGCTTATTTTATGTTATGTGTTGTGTGCTTTTCCACTTGTATTTATCTATTTATAAGCAATAAAGTATATTCATTCATTCATTCATTCATACCTTATTTTTGTAAAATTGTTGCCAAATAAACGAGTTTGAGTTTGAAATAATATTCTAAGATATCCTTGTATTCTTATACTTACATTTGATATAATTTTAGGCAGTTTCTGATTGGGCTCGAATTTTTCCAAAGGAAGTGACAGAGGATTATGAAAGCTCTGTTACATTTATTAGGCAACTGACAGTAGTTGCTGTTAGCACTATAACGTATTTGAAAAATGTTGCCCCCGAAGATTGCTATGATATGATGGAAACTTTTGGAGGTATTAAATTAAAAAGTCATCATTAATCTTATCTAAATTTAAAACCTTAATTATAGTCCAATAGTCTATTTGAAGATATGCTTGCCCTTCTTTCACAGGGTAAATTCCCGGGTTATGTTGAAGAGGTTGTAGTTGAAGGGCCAGCGCGGACCTCATCACTATCAGCCAACACCACCTGCGGAGGGCGTTTTACATTTATAATAGGGACCTTAGTCTTCCTTTTACCAATCTCTATCGGTACAACGTTCCTTGAACCTTGTCCTATAACCTTAGCTTTATGGAATCGCGGCTTATCCTTGCTTTTTCGCTTATTAACGTCTTTTGCAAATATAATTTTTCCTGATGGGAGACTGATTGGATCTTCACCACCTCTCCTATCCTTTACCTTTTGCTTAGTTTCGATCATTTTCTCTGCTAAATGTTTATATAGAACCTTTAAACGTTTTGCATGGTCCTAAACCAATGCTGTATATAATGCTGCTCGAAATCAGCGTTAAATAAGCTACCTGAATCCGTGTGACCAAATACTACTTCAAAGGGGGTTAAGCCCGTAACTGAATGAATTGAACTGTTATAGGCAATAATTGAATACATCATCACTGATGCTGCATCCGTGCATTTTTCTTCATATTTCGCACATCTATAAATTTCACTAATGGTCGAATGTAAACGCTCAATTAATCCCATTGAATTAGGATTATTAGGTGAGACGATATGAAGCTCAATATTATGTAAATTCAAAAATTCTTTCATTAGCTCGTTGTTAAATTCACTACGTCTTGTGTTTGAGTTAACTGTAAAATGGGTTTAAAGGGATTACGATCATACTTCATTTTAGTACACGTTTCACAAGCATTAATAAGGGCTGAAATAGTTTCCTGAATATTGTGCCAAAAATAATTTCTACGTATACTTGCTAGAGTCTCTTTAATACTGCGGTGACACGTTTTGCCTTGATGGTGTTTTATTATAATAGCCTTTTGTTCCTTCTCACCTTCTATAAAAACTACACGCTCCGTACATTCAAATAGCAATACTGTATCCTTTCTAAATAATTCTATGACAATGCTAGTGAACTGTTTGCGATGTTCATCATCTTCGAAATAAATGAAATACTTAACTTTTGGTTTAATATACTCTTTTAAAAATTGTTTTACTAGATCCGGGTTATTAGTAGGCAAGAAAACTTCTAAAACCTTTTGCTTTTGACGTGAAAGGTCGTGAACTTGCATTTCGTTCTTAAACCACGTATATACTAAAATTTGATTTGGTTTTGTGTCTATTGCTTCATGTAATATAGGTATACCGGACGATTCTACAATATTAGCTGAATGAACTGTATCCGATTTCAACGTTACAGATGGTGACCTGATTGGGTAGTCACATGTTCTAGGAGAACTCATCGCCGATAGAGTTTCAGAGTCGGCAATAGATATCGTTTCACTAGAATCGCGTTCTGATATAGTAATTGTACTGGAGTCGTTACGCGTTCTTGGCCTATTGTCTCTATCGCCTATATTAACAACCATAGATTCGTTTTCGTTATCGGAATGCGTAGCGTTAACCCTAATTTTAGATAAATAATCATTTCCTTGATGTTCCTGCAAATAGTTTACCATTATCCGCATTGACCTATTATGAGTTTCATCGACACGGAGATGCCACATTTTCTTTTACGTCTGTAAATGAGTCCAATGTACTACATGCTATCCAGGAACTTAACCTTTGGCTGACGACGTGGTCTAAATGTAACTTTAACGCCGCAGTACCGTCTCATAGACGTTAAAACTTAAATTGAAATAAAATAATATAAATTAAACAATACTATACTGTAACGGTTTTACAAATTGATTCATACATGTTTTAGAACAATTTAATACAGATAAAATAAAACTACTGTCCTTAATTTAATAATAATCAACATTTATTCATGAATACACTATAATTGCTTAGCTTAATTTAGGAACTCTTTTTTTTTATAAATCTACACATCAATCGAAAAATGAACTTAAATAATCGTTACTTCTTTGTATTTGTACGATTACCTAATCGTACAGACAATACATGTTCCCGGAATGCAATGCGTCGATGTTGCATATTTTATTATAATGTATTAATTATTATTTTACCACAATAAGTCAGTTCGCAGTCGGATTCCGCACCGGGCGGAGCTCCATCCTATATCATCTCATCTCATCCCATTAAAGTGAATTAATAATAAATATCTCTTTATCTCAATCTCATATCTTATAATTAACCCCAACCCCCGCCAACATTGGTCCTTCGAGCAAACGGTGAATTGCGGGACCGGGACGCGTTCAGAAAGTGTGCTGTGTTTGTGTGCGTGGTTCTGGTTTCCGTGATTACGCGACCTCGGTGCTTTAGGAAGGCACCACATATATCTTCACATCTCTACCCTGGTGTCTTGGGGGGACACTGCATCTCAACATCTCAACCTCGGTGCTTTAAGAAGGCACCATACATCTACATATCTCAACCCTGGTGCCCTGGAAAGGCATCACATCTCTACACATCGACGGAATAATTTACATCTCGGCGCGGCGTAAGCGTAACTTGAAGCTAACCAAGTAAGGTTTCTTATATTTTATCTCTTATTTTCAAACATGTCGATGGAGGATATTTTAGCTACCCAAGAGCAATTAATAGATGCATTGGAAAAGCTACACATAAACTTTAAAAAGGATGGAGCGGAGCGAAAGACTCCCGATTATATACGAAGACGATTAGAAACGTTAGAAAAATATTTTGTAGACTTCCACAACAACCATATGACACTTCTATCTTTCAATGATCACTCTCATGAGTATTTTGCATTCAATAGATATGATCAAATTAAGAAAAAATACAATAACATAAAGACAGCCTTACAGAATTATAAATCTTTAGAAACCCCTGAATTACAACCTCCAACCTTTCAAACCCCGTCAACCTCTCATGAATATCAAGAAAAACCTCCCAACAATACCTCCAATATGAATAAAACGGAAGAGCTTATGAAAAAACAAACAACCAATTTTAAGGCTTTTCTGCGAACTGTTTCAAACATAAATCTTGACCTTATGTCGGAAAAGTGGGAATTTGAGGATATCCTAAAGTCCTTGCAAATCCGCTGGTCGGCAATTGATACCTTGCATTGGGAATTAGAAAATGAATTGAGCGGAACGAACGCTGAATATGAAGAACAATTTACTAATTATGAAAAACATTACTATAAGTTAAAAACAGATATTAATAAAAAGATGTATTCTCTATCTCATATAGAAAAATCAACCCCAAAAGTAGAGCTGCCTACATTCGAAGGAAATTACATGCAATGGGTTTCGTTTAAAGATTTATTTACGGAAACTATTCACAATAATCCATCCCTGTCTAATGCACAAAAGTTACAGTTTCTCAAGAGTAAAGTTAAGGGCGAGCCTGAAAAAATGATCCAACATCTCCAAATCAGCTCCGACAATTATCTCATATCTTGGAATATCCTCAGTCATCGTTACGATAACAAGCGATTAATTTTTACATCTCATCTTAATAACCTCTTAAATATCCCTAACCTTCAATATCAGTCATATCAACATATTAAACGGATTCACGATGTTACATATGAGAGCATTAATGCAATTGAAAACCTTGGCATTAACGTATCATCTTGGGACCCTTTTCTTGTTTGTATATTATCTCAGAAGTTAGATCCAGAGACATACAATGATTATATGCAATCTTTAAAGTCGCCCAGAGAAATACCTGTATTGCAAGACTTTTTACAGTATTTAGAAACCAAGTTTATGACGCTAGAGACCTCACGAAAAAAGCATGAAAGCTACACAAAAAGGGCATTTCATCAACCATCCAATCAGCATAAACATTTAAGAAACTATAATAATCAATCATCCTTTTCTAAAAATTATAATAATAAATTTAAACAAAGTTACAATAATCCAAATTCTACAAATCAAGCTATTTCGCAACGAATGTATTCCAGTAATATAACAAATGAAAAACGCAAGCAGTGTCCATTGTGCAATTCCAGCGAACATCGCCTTTATTCATGTCCGACGTTGTTACAAATGCATCCTTATGAGCGAAGAAAAACGGTTGAAAATATGAAACTTTGCCTCAACTGCCTACATTCACACGAAGGAAAGAAATGTTTTTCACAGATATTGTGTAAACAATGTAATAAAAATCATAACACCATTTTACATGAATGTTTCACGTCACAGAATATGACACCGGAAGCCTCACGTTCGAGGTTACACGTGCCTCGGTCGAAACCTTTACGCCAGCAACAAGAAAATATGAACACATTAGTATCCCTTCCATGTGACCCCAGCGAAATTTTACTAGCTACTGCAATTATCAAGGTTCAAGCAGCAGATGGATCTTACCTAAATATGAGAGCGCTCCTTGATCAGGGCTCACAGATCTCAATTATAAGCGAAAACGCCGCGCAACTGTTAAAAGTACCTCGCCAAAAATGCGATGGATATATCTCTGGTATTGGAAACAAAGCTAATAATTGTAAGGGTAAAATAACCATGAACTGCATGTCAAATATTAACAATTTCACCTTTGAAACGGATGCGTTTATAATGAAAAAGCTTGTGAGGAATTTACCAAATCATACAATTCCAAAACCCGATTGGCCCATGCTTGATCAAATAAAATTAGCTGACTCAGAATTTTATAAAAGTAGGCCTATTGATATATTATTAGGTGCTGATGTTTATTCAGAAATTCTTATGGATGGTATTTGCCGCTCTAATGCTATGTTTCCCGTCGCCCAACAAACTCAACTAGGATGGATCTTAAGCGGCAACTGTAAGTCAGAATATCAATGTAATCTTGTTTTAAACAGCGATATCCAGCAGTTTTGGGAAATGGAGGATGTCCCTGAACCTTTATACGTATCTCAGGAAGATCAAAATTGTATAGATTTTTATCAAAACACAACAGAAAGACGTGATGATGGTTGTTACGTGGTGAAAATACCTTTAAAGGAAAATTTCGAAGAAAAATTGGGTGAGTCAAAATCTAAATGTATCGCTCAATATATGCAATTAGAAAACAAATTAATAAAACAAAGTCATTTGGCACGCGAGTATAAGCTATTCATATCGGAATACAAAGAACTCGGACATATGATACCCTGTATGTCGGACGCCGACTTAAGGCCCAGTTGCTACCTACCGCACCATTGTGTCTTACGCGCAGAGTCATCAACTACAAAGTTGCGAGTTGTGTTTAATGCTTCCTCGAAAACCTTGAGTGGTTTTAGCCTTAATGATCTCATGTATAGAGGGCCTAATCTGCAACAAGACCTTCAAATCCTAATCTTAAGATGGCGCCTATTTAAGTACGGGTTTACGGCTGATATTGAGAAAATGTTTCGTAATATATGGCTGCACGACGAACATCAAAAACTACAGAAAATTATTTGGCGTGATCATAAATCCCAACCTTTACAGGAGTTTCAACTAGCAACTGTGACATATGGAACAAAATCTGCACCTTTTTTGGCGATGATGACCCTGAAAAAACTCGCTAATGATGAGCGGTCAAATTATCCTAATAGTATCGCACCCCATGTGTTAGAAAATTCGTTTTACATGGATGACCTTTTGCACGGTTCGCACACTGTGGAAGAAGCGAAACGATTAAAATTAGATCTTATAAGCCTTCTTAAAGCTGGCGGTTTTAATCTCAGAAAATGGCGTTCAAATTTGCTTGATTTATCGGATGATATGGATGATATTGAAAAGGCGGAATTTGATTTTAAACATTTAGAGTCTACAAAAATGTTAGGTTTACGCTGGGATCCTAATGAAGATCAATTTATCTTTTACCCCATTGAATTTATCTCAAATCCTATTCCTACAAAGCGACAATTTTTGTCCGAAATATCGAAAATCTTTGATCCCTTAGGCTGGCTAGCACCCGTTACTATAAAGCTAAAAATTTTATTTCAAGAAACATGGAAATCTGATCTAAGATGGGATCAACCTGTAACCCCCGAGATAGCTTCAGAGTGGAATAGAATAAAGGACGACATACCTCATATAAAGAAATTTAAGATACCTCGATGGATACAAACGCAAGATAAAGATATTATCGAACTTCACGGATTTTGTGACGCTAGTACAAAAGCGTACGCATGTGTCGTGTATTGTAAAATAAAGAGATATAATACTACACATGTTACCCTAGTCGCAGCAAAATCTAAAGTCGTACCCTTAAAGAAGGCCTTATCCATACCTCGATTAGAACTTTGCGGAGCTTTGTTGTTATCAAAGTTGATGAAAAGTATAGTCGAATGCGTACCTAACTTTACCGTACGTGTTTATGGATGGGTTGATTCTACGGCCGTACTTGGTTGGATAAATGGAGAACCAGATAAGTGGAAGCCTTTTGTTGCAAACCGCGTAAAAATGATTTGTGAAACAATCCCAAAAAATCAATGGCAATATGTTAATACTACAGAAAACCCGGCGGACTGTGCTAGTCGCGGATCAACTGCGCTTAATCTCGCTAACTCATCATATTGGTGGAACGGGCCTAAATGGCTACCTCAATATAATCCCAAAGAACATACTGAAAATCCTACATATACAACTAATGAAGATCTTAAAAAGAACATAACATGCGTTAATGCGGCAACTACAAGATCAGATTACATAATAAAACAATTGTTATCTAAATATAGCTCTCTTAGGAAAATTATAAGAATTTTAGCGTATATTGTGAAATTTATCGATAAGATTATTTACAAAAAAACGTATGAATATAATTATCTTACTATGAAAGACTTAAAGCGTGCCAGAGAAATGATAATAAGACATGTTCAAGATGAATATTTTTTTCAAGAAAAATCTCAGCTTTCAAACGGCCTACCTCTTAGTAAAAAGAGTACAATTTTAAGTTTGAACCCCGTTTTAGACTCTACTGGATTGCTACGAGTCGGTGGGCGGCTAAAAAACTCTAATATTAATCCCGAAATGAAATATCCTATTATTATTCCGCCACAATCGAAGTTAGCTGAGCTTATTATTGACGAATCACACGAACTTGTGTTTCACGGCGGACCAAAATTAACTGCAGGTTTTATACGACAAAAATACTGGATTCTAAGAGGAAACAGGGCTGTCAAAAAGAGGTTACGATTATGTGTAAAATGCAAAAAAGTGGATCCTACATTGCAACACCAACTTATGGGTGATTTACCCCCTTCCCGTGTCATACCCAGCCGACCCTTTTATAACACGGGAATAGATTTTACGGGACATGTTTTAGTGAAAGCGAATAAAGGCCGTGGAATCAAAACATCAAAAGGATATATAGCCGTCTTTATATTATGTATGGTGACGAAAGCTGTACATTTAGAATTAGTCTCCGATCTCACAGCATCAGCGTTTATAGCTGCGTTGCGGCGAATGTCCGCTAGAAGAGGCGTTCCACGACATATTTATAGTGACCAAGGAACAAACTTCATAGGTGCTAACAATATATTACAACGAGAATATACACAGATCTTAGAAATCCTATCAAGTAACGAGTGTACCTCTATTATATCAGAAATGAATATAGATTGGCATTTCAACGCCCCATCGTGGCCTTCAGCGGGTGGATTATGGGAAGCTGCGGTGAAAAGCCTCAAACATCATCTTAAACGAGTCATTGGCGAACAAAAACTCGCCTTTGAAGAATATTCGACCTTGTTATCTCAACTTGAAGCTTGTTTGAATTCAAGACCGCTTTGCCCGTTGACAGAAGACCCCGATAACCTAGACTATTTAACACCGGCCCATTTCCTAGCAAGCGGCCCTAATCTAACTATTTTTGATACAGAAAATGATCTTAGAACTCGATGGCACTTAACTCAGAAAATCTATCAGGACGTTTGGGTTAAATGGAAGAATGAATATCTCACGCAACTATCTATAAGATCCAAATGGAAACAACCTCAAACAGATCTGAAGTTGAACGATATAGTCATCATAAAGGATGAAAACTTGCCGCCCGGCAAATGGGCTTTAGGGCGAGTCGTACAACTACATCCCGGAAGTGACGGCCTTGTGAGGGTTGTCACTCTTAAAACCAAAAACGGATACATGAAACGACCTATTGTTAAGCTATCACTGTTACCTACAAATACACATACAATTAATGAATCTACCGACTATGATAAGGAAGAAATTAAAATCTCGAAAACAAAGAATCCCCGTGGCATGTCCTTCTCCGCTATAGTGTTATCGTTAACATTATTTTTCCTCTCAATAATAAGTTCGTGTCACGCACAGTTTACGTATACACCATTAAATAACAACAGTATTTATTTTGACAAATTAACGAACATGCGGCTGGTTGGAGACGATTGGAAGCTAATAGTTTATTATGATAAATACCCTTATCAAGAAGGAACGGCCGCACTCGTAAAAGACATACAATATCTCAAAACAATATGTCCCATGATAAGAGAACAACTAACACAATGCGACGCTATACTATTACAGCTCGAGCACGAGTTCGGCGAATTGGAATATTATAATAACATTTTATTTATGAGTGATTCATTTGATATGGGAGCTAAGCGCCCGCGTCGTGGTTTAATAGACGGAGTAGGCTACGTCGCTAACAGTTTATTTGGATTATTAGATCAGAGATTTGCAGAAAAATATGAAAACGATATCGACCTTTTAAGAGAAAATGAAAATCACTTATTTAAATTGTGGAAAAATCAAACTTCAATCGTGGAAGCTGAATTAAATCTAATGAAAAGAATGGAACAAACAATGATTACACAACATAAAATAATTAACCAGAGACTCAATTACCTTGAAAAGTCAAACCAAATCTTTAAACAAAAACTACAAAACGTATCTCTTATCTCCGATTTTATATCCTCGGCGCTTATAACTAACAACTTATTATACAAACTTAGAAGAATGCAAGACTTCATTTTAGATACTGTGACGGATATTTACGGTGGCAAATTAGACTTTCATTTGTTATCTCCAAAACAGCTGAGATCAGAGTTAAATTTGATATCTACTCAACTACCTAACGATTTGGCATTGCCTGTTGATAATTTACATTTTCAAGATGTCTATAGTTTACTAAAAGTTAGAGCCAAGAACACTAAAAAATACTTAATTATTGAAATAAAAATACCTTTGGTGGAAAGAAATATGTATGAAATATTTAATCTCATTTCTATCCCACGTATTTCAAACGGCAGCATGGTGAACGTGATACCGACCTCTAATTTAGCGGCTATCAACATACAAAAGGACTCTTATATAACGATCTCTGAAAGCGATTTTAAAGCATGTTTGAACCAGAATCCTACTACTATGTTTTGTCACATCAGAAATCCTATTCGACATTTAATAGATGATCATGATTTATGTAAGAGAATTACTAATACGAGAATTTGTCAAACAACATTATTACCTTGTACGAATCGTTGGCAAGAATTATCGACCTCTAATGTATATTATTATTTTTGTTGTAATGAATGCAACATAAAATTTATCTGTGCTGATAAAATAACCTCTACAAAGGTAACAAAAGCGGGTTTGTTAAGCGTTATGGAGGGTTGTACTATTAAAACTAAAGATTTTCAAGTATTTTCTCATAAAAAGCTGTCGAGCAATATAAATACCACTTCCGAGTTTGTGGCAATAGAAATTGCTCCAATAAATCATCTTATAAACATATCGATCTCCAAATTAACAGATCAGGATCTCAATACAAACAGTTCGGAAGATATTAAGCAATTTGACGAAATAAAAAGAAAAATTGACCTCCTAAAACTGAGTGAACCATTGGGCACGAAGTTGTCGTATCACGACATTCATCATTACTTCATAATATATGTGTTAATTGGAATTCTTGTTGTTGTGGCAATAATAACGTATTGGAGACAGCTGCGTCGTCGACGAGCTTCAGCAGAGCCGGCGGTGGAGGCTGCGACCAACGTCGCGGTCCCCGCCCGGCCACCTCCAACCCCGGTGACAAGTGATTGTGTGATAAGTGTTAGTGAATGTGATGTGCGCGTAAATAAACATGACCAGGCCTCGTCGCCAATCTTTCGAGTGTTCTCGCTTCCCAACTTAAGTGAATCTCTGTAACGCTATTATTAAAAACAATTGTAACTTAATCTTGTAACCCTATCGTAAAGAACAAATGTATCTTAATCTTATACTTATTGTATCTTCATCTTTTAATCAATGTATGTATCATCTTGTACTCATAACTAACACAATCATTTAGTAAATAGACACTAAATTGTAATATCACCTTGTTAGTTTTAAGTTCATCTTTCATCAAGTTACTAACCTTCACCTTTTTCTCCCCCGGGAACATGTACGATTACCTAATCGTACAGACAATACATGTTCCCGGAATGCAATGCGTCGATGTTGCATATTTTATTATAATGTATTAATTATTATTTTACCACAATAAGTCAGTTCGCAGTCGGATTCCGCACCGGGCGGAGCTCCATCCTATATCATCTCATCTCATCCCATTAAAGTGAATTAATAATAAATATCTCTTTATCTCAATCTCATATCTTATAATTAACCCCAACCCCCGCCAACAGTATTATAATTTTAAAATAACAAAAATAATTAGTCTTTCTTCAATAACAAAAAAAATGACAAGGCACATTTTCGGTATCTACATTTTCAACGTCCCGTGGTAGTCATTGGTCATTGCATATTTGAAGACAGCATGTAAGACACATTGGCTTTCTGCATTGATAGCAGTTGTACTTTGTTCTTTTTTTAGGTGAGATGGACATAAGCACACGTCTTCCGAATTACAGGTTCCGGATTAGCTTGGCTTTTTAGAGACGGAGGAGGTTCAGGCATGTCGGTTGGTCCAATGCAGTGCCGGTGGAGAAGTTGATCTTTCAACTGGGGTTCTTTCCCGTTTCCTTGGCATACTCCTAGCTAGCATAGGTGTTTGTGGCATACTCTTTGGTGCAGATTTCTTTTTTCAAGGCATTCTGCGAAAGAGAATAAAATTAAAACCGATGTGACGTCAACGAGACCCTATGTGGCTACCTACGTAAACACAGAGGTGACGACCAAGAGACATGCTTAGTTTTTGTACATAAACACCGTACTTACGTCTGTGAGACGGCGATCGCTCCTGTGGGAACACCTGTGCACTCGGTGCGCTGGTGGCCGTGACTGGCGGCAACAAGATGGCAGGATAGGAAGGTAGCGGGAGGGGTAACGCTGCACGTTGCGTTATTTGAAAAATATTGTCATAATAAAAATAGTGACGTCTGTGAGACGTATAGCACGTCAGTTAAAGGTTAAGTCGCAAGCAGTTGGAATTGATGATATTTCGTTGGAAATGTTCAAGCTTACAATCCCATCGACGCTATCAACTCTAACGTATATCATTAATCAATCATTTGCAACTGATACATTTCCCAGTTTGTGGCGAAACGCGCTTGTGCGTCCCATACCCAAAGTTAATAATCCACAAAATTTCAAAGATCTTAGACCGATTAGCATACTACCGTGTCTTTCGAAGGTAATAGAGAAGTTGGCGCACAAGCAGTTGATGAATTTTATTGAAAATCATAACATCCTACCGGATCGTCAGTCTGGTTTCAGAAAACGGAAAAATACAACTACAGCTGTGGCCGATGTGCTGGATGACATTCTTTGTGCGCAAGATGAAGGAAAAGGGACAATCCTTGTTCTTTTGGATTTTTCGAGAGCTTTTGATACTTTAAATACATCACTACTATTATCTAAACTTGCATACTATGGTCTCAGTCACTCTACTATAAAATGGTTCAACAGTTAGTTATTTGAGTAATCGAACACAAAGGGTGTCAGTAGCAATGGAAGACGGTAGTAATAAGATGTCAGAGCGTAAACCTGTTACACAAGGAGTTCCTCAAGGCTCTATTTTAGGCCTTCTTTTATTTATATTATATACTGCTGATATTGTAAAACAAATAAAATCGTGCCGATATCATATATTATATGCTGACGATGTTCAGTTATTTATATCATTTCACCCGAATGAAGCACATTCTGCGATAAATAAGTTAAACTCCGATTTAGCTTCCATACTCGAATGGTCAAACCGTAACTCACTAGTTCTTAATCCAACCTTTGTGTACGGTGCAACCGTTCAAAGCGCATCATCATCATTTTTTGTATGCCACAGCATTTTCATTTTCATATAGCGTTAGTTCACATTAAAACGTCGCGAGCCGCGTACGTGTGTAATTCAGCATAGCAATAAAGCATATCATTTAGCAGCCTAGTTTTAATTAGCATCAACAGCAGCATCCCCAGGTGTACGAACCGTACATCTTTATGGTCCTTCGAGCTTAACCGTAAGGAGGACCCATTCGCGTGTGTTAAAGCGTAACTCGTGTAGTGGGAACTGCCACGTAAGTTCCAGCAGCAGCGGTGAGTCCACAGCTTTTTACTTATACTATCTATCGAAGCGAAGTAGCATTTTCATCATGGAAGATCTAGTAGCTAGCCAAAACATGATCATCGAAGCGATAGAAAAGCTCCAAATCAATTTTAAGAAAGACGGTGTCAAACGAAAGACCCCGGCTCATATTAATAAGCGATTAAGTGTGTTAGATTCTTACTGGCAAGAATTTCAATGCAATCATAATATTAAAATATGTGAATATGACGATAAATCACATGAATATTTTAGCAACAATATTTATAAGCGAACGGCCGATTTTTATTATGAAACTCGATCTTATATTATGCGGCACTTGCCAGTGGAAAGCAAGGAAAGCGCTATCAGACCTGCAAAACCTGGCTTATTGTCTAAGCCGGGAACAAGTAAGCAGCAACCGGATTTAAATCCTCAGCCATCATTTAAATCGCAAGGTACATCGAGCAAACTTGATGAATTATTACATAAACAAGCAATTAACTTTAAGGCTTTTAAAAGAACTGTAACAAGTATCGATGTTGAAAAAATATCCACTAAGTGGAAATTCGAGGATGCCCTGCAACAGTTAAATTCCCGATGGAGCGTTATTGACTCCCTTCATTGGGAAATCGACTCGAATCGAAGCATTCTGGACGGGGAAGACGTTGAATACGAGAATTCTTTCACTCGCCACGAAAGCATTTTCAACAACCTTAAAGAAGCGATAAACACAAAGCTCTGGTCAGTCTCTAACAGAGAAAATATCACACCGAAGGTTGACATTCCGATTTTCAATGGAAACTATCAGCAATGGGTATCTTTTAAAAATTTATTCAACGAAGCAGTGCATCTAAATCCATCCTTATCGAATGCCCAAAAAATGCAGTATCTGAAAAGTAAGGTCAAAGGCGAGGCAGAACGCCTCATACAGCATTTATCTATAAGCTCTCAAAATTATACTTCCTGTTGGGAAATATTAAATCACAGGTACGAGAATAAAAAGCTTATTTTTACATCTCACATAAATGTAATTTTAGGCCTACCCAACATGCAGCAGCAATCGCTCGGACAAATAAAAAAAATGCACGATGCGACAAAGGAATGCCTGAATGCCATTAAAAACCTTGGTGTTGATACAAGCACGTGGGACCCGATGATCGTTCATATCTTAGCGCTCAAATTAGATACCGACAGTCATAACGATTACATCGAGTCATTGAAAAATCCTAGAGAGCTACCAACACTGCAAGAATTTCTAAGTTTCCTCGAGATGAAATTTACTGCATTAGAATCATCTAAGCGCAAGCAAGAGCCACCTAAAACATTCCAGCACCCTCAAAAACCAACACCAGCAGCATATCCTAAAGCATTCCAGAAATCACATTTATTTAAATCATTCGCTAGCAACTATAATAATTCATCGCAAAACGGAAAAGGTATCAATTACACAACGCAAAACTGTCCAATATGCAACAATAATCATGCAATAATATATTGTAATAAATTCGCGGAATCTCAACCTAAACTGCAATTACAAACAATTACAAAGTTACAGCTATGTCAAAACTGCCTGTATAATCATAATGGTAATAAGTGTTTTTCCACGAAAAGATGCCGAGTATGCAATGAGAACCATCATACTTTGGTTCATGAAGCGTTCGCACAGCGGACATCCCAAAATACAGCTAGCACAGCAAGCCCCGAAAAACAACCAAATAACAACTCTCACGTGTCTCTGGATGATACACAAGAAATTTTACTAGCAACAGCTCAAGTTTCAGTCCAAGCTGCAGATGGTTCGTCATTAGTCATGCGTGCTCTCATAGATCAAGGATCACAGACTTCCCTTATAACCGAAAATGCAGCTCAGAGACTCGGTCTGCCACGTCAGCATTGTAAGGGAGTGATTTTAGGTTTAGGAGCTAAAGAGAACACGTGTAAAGGCTTTATGAACATACAAATATCTTCTCAATACAGCGACTATTCTTTAAACACAGGAGTTTTTATAATGAATCATGCGGTGAACAATCTACCAAACAAATCGTTCAACAAACCAGCGTGGTCATTTATTAACGACATACAGCTAGCCGATCCAGAGTTTTATCGACGCCGACCAGTCGATTTATTGTTAGGTGCCGATGTCTATTCATCTATTATTATGGAGGGAATTATTAAGCAAAGCGAGTCTATTCCTGTAGCGCAGCAAACACGCCTTGGGTGGATTTTATGCGGCAACGTAAAGTCGTTCCAATGTAACGTTGTCATGGTCGACGTGGATAGCCTTCAAAAATTTTGGTCAATCGAAGACATTAACGAAAACATTGATATATCACAAGAGGATTATCAATGTATTCAGCAATATAAATCAACAACAACTCGTCAGTCAGATGGAAAATACGTTGTCCGTCTCCCGTTACATCCAGACGCAGACGAAAAGCTAGGTTTATCGAAAACAAAAGCATGCGCTCAATTTTATCAATTAGAACGAAAGCTACAAAAAGACGACAATTTATCATCATCAATATATAATACATACATACATATAATAAAATTCTAGAAAAGCGGTGTCTGTACAATGAAATATGGAAAAAAAAATTAGCAGGTGTTATTACTGAATCGACCCCAAACCCAAAACTGTAGTTAAAAAATTTTTTGTCTGTTTGTCTGTTTGTCTGTTTGTCTGTATGTTCGTGCACGCTAATCTCAGAAACGGCTTATCCGATTTAGATGCGGTTTTCACTAATATATTGGAGTAATCTTCATTTAACATTTAGTGTTTATTTCATGTCAATCGGTTCGTAAACAAAAAAGTTATGACCATTTAAGTATTCACGGCGAACATTTGCTAAGGCATTCTATTTATTGTACACTGTACAGTGTACGATATAAGTTATCTGTTACAGTTATTCCTATAAATGTCCAGGTGATCATATCGAAAGTCCCCAAGGGTGGGGGGGAGTGGGGTAAGCTGAAGTAGTAGGGGGGAAGGGGTAAAATTAGAATTATGTTTTTTTCTAGGTAAATTTTATACATAAAATGTCCTTTAAATTATGTCGTATTATATTTTTAACTCCCGACGCATAAATATGGGTGATAAGTGTTTGACAACTATATGTGTATAATATATGTTTGTACTACCGTAGCTCGCTAACAGGTAATCCGAATTTGATGCGGTTTTTTTGTTAGGCAGCATATTTTCAGACGCTGGTTCTTAGATAAAGTGTATCAAAATAGGTTCATCCATTTATTATATCTAGGTATATGGGGTAAAAGTGAAATGAAAGTGAACGACCAAATGAAAGTAACAATAAGTCAAATTTTATCAAAATCGGTTCATCCATTTATTTGATATATAGGTATAAAAGTGGTAATAAAAAATGAATTTTGTCAAATATACTCAAGTGACATATCAAATGAAAGGGCATGACGTGTAAATTATAATTAGACATATTTAATCAAAATCAGTTCATCCATTTATTATACCTACTAGCTTTTGCCCGCGACTTCGTCCGCGTGGAATAGTGACTTCCGGCAGAAAAGTATAGATAGCTGTGCCCGCGACTACGTCAGCGTGTAACTCCTTGTGTATTATTAATTTAAAATGTATTGGTAATATTATTTACATCAGGTTCACATGAGGCTTAAGGACCTATAGAATCAAAATACTTTAGCGCAAAGCTTCCGGGTAAACTATATTGAAAGTTGACCCGTCCGGCACGTGAACATAAAGATTTCTAGAACTGCTAACACGGGAAAGAGCAACGTATAACTGACCATGCGAGAAACAACTGACACCGAGATCTACTCCGGCAACATGAAAAGTCTGCCCTTGAGCCTTATTTATTGTCATTGCATAACACACCGATACTGGGAATTGCGTCCTTTTAAATTGGAATGGAAAATTATTTGGTATTAAGGGTATTCTGGGGATAAAGACGGTTTCTCCTGCACCGCAACCTGTTAAAATTTGAGCCTCGATTATATTTTGTTGCAACTGGGTTACTTTTAGTCGAGTTCCATTGCAAAGTTGTGGTGGTCTTAAATTTCGGAGTAGAATAATCGGAATGCCAATTTTTAAACAAATTTCGTGAGAAGGAAGTCCGGGCATATTTAAAGAATTTAAAAATTCTATCGGGTAATTAGTTGCTTCTTGTTCATCGACCATTCTATTTATTGATCTATAAACTTTGCTTTCCCCCTGTATATTCGACAGTATTTTGTTATTAATCTCAGATGCCTGGTCATTGCGAGGAGTTAAAATAGATCTTTCGCATAGCCAGGAATTGTCCCTATTTAATATATTTGTTACGTCACCGTAAACCGACGATATAAGATGTGGTTGAGATTGCACTATACAACATAATTCAGGCGTCAGAATAAGTTTTCCTTGGTGTAGTTGTGGATAGGTACCTTCACCAATCTTTAATAATGAATCAGAAAATTGACTATCATCCGGGTTATCTCCAGTTCTCACTCGCATGTTTATAGTCAAATGCACCGATTGTATATCACGCCACAAATAAGAGCTTTTCAGGCAAGCCCTAACCTCATCAGCTCGGGTTCCCCGTGGTATTACCGGTAAGGTTTGTCGGAAATCACCACAAAATAAAACCGTGATACCGCCCATTGGTCGATCATTTTGTCTTATATCCCTTAAAGTTCTATCTACCGCTTCTACTGCTTTTCGATGGGCCATCGTACATTCATCCCATATGATTAAATTACACTCGCGTAATACCTTTGCTTTGTCGCTATTTCTTGAAATACTACAGGTTGGACTTTCCGTGCGATCTAAATCAATTGGTATTTTGAACATAGTGTGAGCCGTTTTACCTCCTGGTAGCAATGTTGCAGCTATCCCAGATGAAGCTACGGCAAGAGCTATTTTACGCTGATTTCGAACATAAGCCAATATTAATTTAGTCAAAAAGGTTTTCCCAGTTCCTCCAGGTGCATCTAAAAACCATATTGTTCCCAAATTATTTTGAACACTTCCGCACACACGGTCATAAACTGAACGTTGTTCTGCAGTCATCATTGGGACACCGTTTTCTAATGTTGTCAGCAGTTCCATTAAGTTGTAACCAATCTCTGCGGAATATTCCCTATTAGTTACCTCTCCGACTGAGGTTGGTGTTGGCAAACCATATTCACATAGTGATTTACCGCCAACTGCTGTTAACTCATCCTGAAGAGCTAATAAGCACTGATTTATGGCAAGATCACGGAAATTATCATTAGTTGTGCCTTCATCATTGTTAGATATATTTCTAAGAAAGTCTTCTGAAAATTTGTCTTTATATTTTTCCCATAATTGTACAGCATCTGACAAATTACAAAATGTAAGTAATGTTACAAATAAATGACGTAACCGTCTTGGATTATCACTAACACAGGATTCTGCTAAAGCGTCATCCCAATGCTGATCATTTTCAAGCAAATGACGCGCTTGGCAAGCTGCATGATAACTGGGATAAACAACATTGTCTACTTTTCTCAAATCTATAAATGAGGTTGGTCCTCGCACAGTATGTAATAATAATCGCAAATAGAAACACTCAGCGTTGTTAGGATGAACGGTGTATACTCTACCAAGAACATGTTCTTTGAAAATACCTGACTCGCCATCTACAGGCCTGCCACGGCGTCTACGATTAAAGACACCTCGTTGCTTATCGTAGGTATAATACGATGGAACTTCTTCATATAAAAGAGATTTTGCAAAATCATCAGTTTGGCAAAGTCGAAAGAATGCTAATAAAGTTGTTTGTCTAGGGTTCTCTAACCGTTCTGTGACATTTTCGGTGTTGAAATATATACGTTGACCGCCTTCAAGATGAACATCCAGATGGGTCACAGGTGGATATCTTTCATGAATGTTGAAACTTAAGATCCGCCACACAGCTTCTGAAGAACTTATATATCTGCCTGACTGAAATCTTGTAACTTCATCATTTTCATTTCTCAAAGCAAATGTAGCTTGGTCACTGCCCTTATTAATGTACTTACAAATATATTTTATTGACTCTACACTATTACACATTTCAACATTTATGTGAGCTTGAAATGCTCTGGACAACACAGGAGAATACGGAACGACCCACCTATTGTCTAAAATAACCTGTTGTCCAGACACTCGCTTTTCAACAGTGAAACCACCAGTATCTCTTGAACGGCGACGATATTTCGGGTATCCATCATGTCCTGTTACAGTTTCTTCCACTAAGGCTTTTGGATATCTTTTAGTGCAACGACCGTCTTGCATGCAAGAAGAATTCACGTTAAATGCACCACATGGACCATGTATCATATGAGTTTTAACAATGTCGTATAACTCGGAATCTGCAATCGGACTTGGAATTTCGGCACTGATTAAACTGTCTACATCATTAGGTCGAACCTTATCTTTTAACCAAAGCAGGATATGTGCGTGGGGTAAGCCGCGTTTTTGCCATTCAACACTATACATATAACACAATACTTCTCCAAAAATGTTATCTTTGGTAAATAGATCTATCATTGATTTTAATTTTAAATGAAAAACTCTTGCGATGATATCATGGCGGTCATGCGGTGCTTGACCCTCAAGAAGCTCCCGAGTGATTTCATCCCACTTAGGATTGGTAGTTACAGTAATAAATAAGTCGGGACGTCCATATTTTCTTACGTAACAAAAAGCATCTTGAGTACGTTCGTGCATGTAGCGTGGACCACCAGTAAAAGAAGAGGGCAAAATAACTAAACGGCCCATATTCACCGTATCATTATCTTGCTGCATGGCGTCGCGAAGGTGCACGTATTCTTCAGCGCGCAGCTGCCTTTGATTAGATCGTATATAAACTAATCTTTCGGTTTCAATTTTTGCGTACATGTCTACAATAAACTGATTGAATAAGCCACGAAAACGTTGCAAGTATACAAACCTATTCCGTCTTACTTGCAATTGGTAACAGTAAAATTGAAGGCATGAAATCTTTTTATTATAAATAGGTGCGCCTGTATGCGGATCAGTTTGGTATAAAGCAAAATTATAACCATCTTCCCCTCGACAATATATCAAAGGATATTGCAAACCGTCGTAAGCCCTGTGGGTTTCGTAAATACGTTGTAAACGATTGTCTCTGGAACGGATAACGATATCACGCCTATCACATTCCTGGTCGACCAATACCACAGCAACTTCATTCGTGGATGGAGCATTATAACGCCCAGGGTGTTCCTGCGTTGGACGCCTATCGGCATTTATAACAATTTTATAATTGTTATCATCATCTCGAGGAAGAGCTTCTAATGCCGATTTAAAACTGCATACATACGAATTAATCTGATGCAACATGTTCTGAAGTTGTGAAATGAGTTCAGCATTTAAATTTGGGAAATATTGATTTCTTATATTCGACTGTTCGTTGTAGTCGGATACAAAATATATTTGAAGAAACTTAGGTTGGTCTTCAGGCAAAAGAGATCCTATCAAATGGTAAACCTGACCTTGTATTTTAAAAGTAGGCATGAAAGGACCTTCGGAGATTTGTTGAGCACCAAAGGATGTCATCTGAAACGCACTATTATAAGTGCGAATGTTGTCGAAAAACTGTTTAGATTGCACATGTTCCCCTAAAAGTAATGATTTCAAAGGTTCCGGTGGGTCTTCGAATGAAGGCAAATTTATTTTACCTCCAGAACAACAGAATCCAGCCGACTCCTTACTCCACTTTAAAGCATTACAAAAAGAACATACCACGTTCATATCGCCTATTACAGAAGATGATCTGTAATCAATTGTGAAATTATAAGCAAACCCACTTTTATATTTGTCTGACCACGCCACCGTATTTCTAGATTGATCTTCTATGTGTACATCTAAGTTATTAAGACTATGACGAAATCTGTCTGCAGTAAGACGGGCCTCTCGCTGTTCGTCCGTTTCAAGAGACCGAATATTTTCGATTCTTAATCTTTCATTAGACAAACTTATTAATCGTTCTTGTGTCAAAGAATTGTAATGTTCGCGTACCGACTCTAGTCGTTGTTCATGCTCATGTTCATCTTCGAGTGATCGAACAATATTATGGTGCACCCTATCATTTGTCAAACGGTCTTCATATTGAGTAAAAGTTTCAGATTCTCGAGATAAAATATGACGTTCGCGGTCAGCTGTGAGACGCAATTCCCTCTCAGTGAAGGTTTCTGACTCGCGAGACAATATATGACGTTCGCGGTCAGCTGTGAGACGTAATTCCCTCTCAGTGAAGGTTTCTGACTCGCGAGACAATATATGACGTTCACGGTCAGCTGTAAGACGTAATTCCCTCTCAGTGAAGGTTTCTGACTCGCGAGACAATATATGACGTTCGCGGTCAGCTGTAAGACGTAATTCCCTCTCAGTGAAGGTTTCTGACTCGCGAGATAATGTATGCCGTTCGCGGTCAGCTGTGAGACGTAATTCCCTTTCAGTAAATGTTTCGGACTCGCGAGATAATGTATGTCGTTCGCGGTCAGCTGTGAGACGCAATTCTCGTTGTGAAGCAGTTTCAGCTGCTCGGGATAACACATGTTGTTCTTGGTCAATGGTAAGCCTTAGCTCTCGTTGAGAAAAGCTTTGAGACGCCCGTGATGTAGCTCGTCTCGCTCTGTCAGCTGCTAATCGCATCTCTCTCTCTGAAGAGCTTTCATTGGCTCGAGAAGTTGAGGCACTAACTCTCATAGAGTTTAACCGATATGCTCTTTCCTCTGCCGATTCTTGAGAACGCGCATTTCTCATCCTCTTAGCATCTCTAGAATTTCGAGATAAAGATGGTCTTTTTTTAGGTGGCATTGTGTATTTTTAATCAACAGTAACTGAAGCTACCTTGCACTTATGAAATCTATTAATATTATATAATATAAACACTACTAAAATAACTAAAATGCGTACCTACTACTACTTATAAAGAAATAAAATGTAAACTAATAATATGCTTAAACACTACCGAAACCTATAGAATAACAACAAAAGAAATCTATAAATGAACTATAATAATTATAGTTAAACACTACTATAATAAATATATGATAATTACGAAAATAAACTATTAATACCTACCAAAATAACAAAGATACGTACCTACTGCTACTTCACTTATAAAGAAATAAAATGTAAACTAATAATATGCTTAAACACCACCAAAACCTATAGAAAAACAAATAATTACGAAAATAAACTATTGATATAATTAAACACTACCAAAATAACTAAAATACGTACCAATTGATACTTCACTTATAAAGAAATAAAATGTAAACTATTAATATGCTTAAACACTACCAAAACCTATAGAAAAACAAATAATTACGAAAATAAACTATTAATATAATTAAACACTACCAAAATAACTAAAATACGTACCTACTGCTACTTCACTTATAAAGAAATAAAATGTAAACTAATAATATGCTTAAACACTACCAAAACCTATAGAAAAACAAATAATTACGAAAAAAAACTATTAATATAATTAAACACTTCCAAAATAACTAAAATGCGTACCTACTGGTACTTCACTTATAAAGAAATAAAATGTAAACTAATAATATGCTTTAACACTACTAAAACCAACAACAACAACAAAAGAAATCTGTCAATAAGGTCGAACACTCTGAACGTCTATTCGCATCAACAGCCAAATATTGTATGAACCTCGCACGCGGACCCGCCGCCTTTTTATAGCTCCCACCGCGAAGCGCGTCGAACGCGGCAACTGATACACAAAAATAATCCTTATGGCATGATTCTGTATTCACGCGCGATGACTTATAGCGTATTTCATGTTCAGTAGCACCTCGTTAAGTCGAACCTCGATAAGTCAAATACCTCCAAATCTAGAAAAAATGTTTTGTTCCCTTCCCCTCAAACACCAAAACCTCCATTACTTGAAATCTTGACCCTCTATTAGTTGAAATAATCACCGAGTCCCTCCAAGCCATTTTGGTACATATTTTCACTCTTTAACCGTTCGAAGAAGTTTAGTTGATCTGCTCTTAAACATGCAATAACCTATCTTATTTTGCGTCCCTCTACTTTTATCTCCAATTCTTAATTTATTTTATTTTAATTGCCATGGCTAAGTGCACGTTTATATTTATTTTTTCTTATTCGCATTTGTTGCACGTATAAAAATGTATGTATCCAAACTGTGGATAATGTTGTTGGTTGGACAGTTATACCTGTATTTAGATTAAGTTTTATTGTACAATTAACCACTGTTCTGCTGTTTATTATCCCTAATAAAGAAAATAAAATAAAATAAAATAACTCGAAAAATTAACTTTCACCTTTGTATCTCGACCATAGCAACGTTTTATTTTACAACCTTTATCTACAACTTGATCATTTGGAATTTATTATCTCTATTGTTCGAACAAAAATAAGTTGCCGACTTTAAGAACTTGAACTTTTTTGTGTACTTTTTATGTAAAACAATCGATGTACAGCTGCTAATGAGCCTTAATAAAATAAAATAAAATAAACTTGCCGACAATGTAAGTACACTATTGTTTCTTAGAAAACATTTTAGGACTATACCATAATAAATTTATGACTCACGTAAACACGTGTTTGCATTATCTGATGACGAAATTATTTTTATTTTAATTGCCATGGCTAAGTGCACGTTCTGATGAGTCTTTTTCCCAGACAGATGAAAAGAACTCTGCGAACATATTACTTATTTTCAATATCTGTATGTGCTGAACGATTACCCAGAGTAAGCGTGGGAACGGACGAAGCGCGTTTTTTGTCTTTAATGTAAGACCAAAAAAGTTTTGTAGATTGGGGTAGCAACGCAACTTATATCGGTCAGTTTCCTAGCGGTCCGCCCCGGCTTCGCCCGTGGTACATATTTACGTTTTCTCTACATAAAAACCATCCTCGTACTTCAAGGAATATAATAGAAAAGAATTATCGAAATCGGTTCAGCCGTTCACACGTGATGCCATGACAACGCGAAACGGGTGCAGACCCGCCGCCTTTTTATAGCTCCCGCCGCGAAGCGCGTCGAACGCGGCAACTGATACACAAAAATAATCCTTATGGCTGCATGATTCTGTATTCACGCGCGATGACTTATAGCGTATTTCATGTATAACTTTGGTGTTTCTACACCGATTTACATGATTCTTTTACTATAACCTGCCCAGGAGTATGAAGAATAATTGTGCCAAATTTGGTTAAAATCCGTCGTGTAGTTTTTGTTTCTATAACGAATATACAGACAGACAGACAGACAGACAGACAGACAAAAATTTTACTGATTGCATTTTTGGCATCAGTAGCGATCCCTTATCACCCCTTCATAGTTTTTTTTTAAATATATTTCATGTACAGAATTGGCCTCTCTACAGATTTATTATAAGTATAGATATATGGGTAAAACTGGGAATGAAAAAAACGAATATTGTCAAATATACCCAAGTGACATATCAAATGAAAGTGCATAACGGGTGAAGTACAGTTAGTTATATTTTTATCCAATTCGGTTAATCCATTTATTAGATTAGGTACAGCGGTAAAAGTGGGAATGAACAATAATCGAATGTGGTCAAATAATATACTCAAGCGGGGCATATTTTATTTATTTATTTTATTTATTTATTTATTTTTATTTTTAAATTTACATTGATGCAATCATATTTTTCTGTGCACCATAAGCCCACAAACCGCTACATAATATGTTTTAATACTTATTGTTAGTTCTTAATCCTAATGAGGGTACTTAGAAATTTTTTAGTGACGAGCGACATCGGTAATCTTGCTGGCCGTGTAAACATACAGTATGCTCCTTTCGTGAATCTATAATTTTGTATTATTTGTATTTATATTTAGATAAAATTAGTTACAAGTTCTTAATATTTTAGAGTTATTAGAAGGTTTTTTTTTATAATAGTTTATTTATATTTACTAAAAAGTATTGCTTTAGTTTGAATTTTAGATTTTTGTGAGTTATTGAATCTCTTAAAGATATAGGTAGTTTGTTGATGAGACAGGGTACCATATAATTTAACGTTCTCTTCCCGTGAAGGTTTCTAAAAGATGGAAGTTTTAGCGTAGCGTTTGTGACGCTACGAGTTATTATATTATTATGAGGCGTTTTTTTAATTTTATTTATGTCAATATTAAAGAATTCCTCTTTTAAAAGTGTTAGATTATTTTTTTCATGTATCGGTATGATTTTACACAGTTCAAATAATTTACGATAGTCATTTTTATATTTAGCCTGAATGTTATATGGAACGATCGTTTTTAGTAGTCTTAATTGGAGTGTGTATATTTTGTCAAGATTGGTCTTACAAGTCCGTCCGTAGCTAGACAATCCATATGAGATAATTGATTCGGCTAGTGATTTGTAAAGCAATAATAAAGTTTTGTAGGGAATTTTGTGTTTAATTATCGAAAATTTAGCCAGGATACACCTCAATCTATCACACACTCCGTTAATATGTTCTTGCCAGTTCAGTCTGCTATCAATAGTAACACCCAAGTATGTTTGATAATCTACAATATCTATAGCGTTACAGTTACAATGTGGTGAGTTATTAAAATTCTGATTTCCGTGCAAGCATTGGTGTTCGTGAGCTATTAGTCTGGGTATATGGGAGCTTCTGTTCTGACTAGAGCTTATGTACATTAATTTTGTCTTATTCTCGTTAACAACTAGACCTGCGTCATGTGACCATCGTAACAATGAGTTAAAATCCTCTTGTAACTTCTCGAGTGCTTCGCTTACGTTGTTACCAGCAGCAACAAGACAGGTGTCGTCGGCAAATTGATAAGTCTCACTGTGTTTAATGACATTTGTAAGGCTATTTACGTACGTCAGATAGTGCAATGGACCGATGACCGAGCTCTGCGCAGTGCCCTCCGTAGCAATAACTATGTCACTAGTCGCATTACAGACTCTAACAGTGTATCTTCTATCGTTGAGGTAGTCCGAACACCAGTCCAATAGGTTGCCTCTAATACCGCTGTCATGCAGGCACTCTAATAGTCTCTCGTGACAAAGCGTATCAAACGCCTTACTATAGTCTATAAATACTGCTAGTACATGTTTTTTGTTATTTAAATGTGAATGGACGCTATCGGTAAACGCTGACAGAAGTTGTGTTGTGTTCTTGTTTGGCCTAAATCCATATTGATGGTTGGTTAAAATTTTATTATTTTCATAGAATTCATATATATGTTTGGCAATATATTTTTCAATAATCTTATCAATAGTAGGCAATATTGGTATCGGTCTATAGTTGGTATAATCTGTTTTTGATCCCTTTTTATAAATCGGTCGGACAATGCCGGTTTTAAGCACTGATGGGTAGGTACAGGTTTTTATACATAAGTTAATTAAATTTGTGATGACTGTTTGAATTCTTGTACATATTTTTTTTAAGTCACAGGCTCTAATACCATCTACCCCTGGGGCTTTATTATTGTCTAAGCTCATGATTATATTTTTGACTGCATCAGGCTTCGCGGGTTTTAGTCGCATAGTGACCTGGGCCGAAGTTTTGTATTGTGATTTATTAAGTAATGGCATTGAGCAGTTAGGAGTAATATTTTTTGTGCTATTTTTAAAAAATTGTGCAAAGTTGTTTGCGATCTGTTTATAAGACACGTTAGTTTTTTGAAATGCATTATTAATAGTATCATCAATCGACCTCTTAATTCTACCAGTGATTCGATTTAATATTTGCCATAATTGTCTACTATTATTCCCGTTTGCAATTATTTCTGATTTGTAATAATTATTTTTAGTTCTATTAATTAATTTATTAGCGTAATTTCTCGATTTGTTATAATTTTGCTTTAATATTAGGTTATTAGGATCTTTTATCCATTTTATAAATGGACGTAGTTAAGCAGAAAGGACTCAATCCACAATAAATGACTTTGGAGATAATTGCGTTTGAAGTTTCTGATGTAATTTCTCTATCATTAAGTTACATTTTACAGTTTTTTTCTCGTTATTATCAAGAAGATATTATGTGTTATTTAATTGTTCATCAATATAGTAATATATTTTGATTATATGTTAAGATATTAAGTAAAGTGTGGGTTGAGTCCTTACAATTAAACTTAAGTTTACAAAGACAGGTATTTTTTCTAACTTTCTCAGAAAGGACTCAAAACTAACCATCGACTAAAAAATAAGTTATAAAACAAAAAAATACAAGTGTTTTTGTCAAGAAGTTACATATTTATTGACCTCAATCATAAAACTAACGGAATCAGGTATAAACGCCATAAATAAGAATAAAATATAGAAAGAATAGCGAAATAATCAGCGTGTATATCAATTTCTGTCATCATCTAAGTTTAAATCAAGAGTTGGCCCGTATCCATCAACATCTTCGTTGATAGAGCTACTTCCCTTAAGGGTATTATATAACTCGTGACAGTCTTGAGGTATTAAATTAAATAATAAAGAGAACTATTTTGATATTCCTATTTTGTCCCCCGCAACAATCGCTACATAAAACTAAATTCTCCACGCCATCCCTCAGATCATTCTTAATAAAATTAATAAGCCACGAGCCAACTTCTTGTAACGTACACAACAACAACAGTAACGGGATAAGCAGCTTCAGCTTCGGGGTGAAAAGCTTGAGGATCAGAACTTTGACACGTTTTAATTATTTCACCAACCGTTATGTCGTTATGAACAGCATTTGTAACAATGGGTGGGTTTTCATTGTGTATTATTTGTGTAGTTCTGTCAGATCTAGTTGGATTATCGTGTACTATAGCAACATGATTTTCAAAGAAACCCTCTGTTATAGTTTCATTCTCCGACCTGTCACTCTCGGGGATTGCGATACCCTTTTTTTTGCTTTACATATGAGTGCGATGCATCAGTTTCTGCGCCACTGTCAGGTACATAATCAGAGTCTGTATCGTCGTCATATTCTCAGTCTTCTTTAAGGTTACTACATTTACTAATTCCATTACTTTGGCGTCTTTTTGCGAACTCATCATACTCATGCCTAACTGTAAAGAAATCTACGTTTAGGGTTTCCAACAGCTCTAATGTACTCGGTGACATTGGCGGCATTGGTGAATTATTGTTTTCAGTTTCTTTCCGTGTAGTAAGAGGAGTAAGCGGAGAATATACTGGGGCAGCTGGAGATTCAACACCTGGCAAGAACAATCAAAATAGATCATTAGAGTCATAGCAGTCATTGGTATCTTAGTCAGCTTATTTTCTTGCGTGTTTGAATAAAGAAGAATACAAAGTAGAAGTCACTATTTCTGACTTACATGTCGTAACTATGGCTTTTTGCGTAGTCAGAAGCGGAGTCAGTGGAGAGTATGCAGGCGCAGCTGGAGATTCCACATCTAGTTGCATAAGAATTTAGTTAATATTCCCCATAAATTACTTCAATAATTTACAATAACATTCCATGTAGGGAAGTGATATAGCTAATGCTAATGAAATTGTGGGATCAGGTGAGTACCTGATCCCACAATTTCATTAGCTTTAATTACCGCCAGACTCATTGAAGGGCACAAAAGACTTACTTACTTTACTTCCATCTTGAAATTCGTCATCTGAAGATATTAAAATAGAAAAGACCATTGATATCTGTATTAATTTAGGCCTCTAATTCATTTCTTGGACAATTTATTTCAATTACCTACCTTGGCAATTTATGTCTTTGGACGAATCAGCTTCAAGTTCTGACGGAGCCCCAGATATATTTCCATCTACAAATTGAGAATGATCATAGTAGAAGAATTAAATTAGTAAATAGGCTTAGTAGGTGCAATTTTATCATATTATCAGAATAAAAATAATGTAATAAAACCAAAACGAAAGCAAAAACAAAATAAGAGTGTTTAGTACAGCAAAATTCCACAAGCATTGAATCCTGCCCTGCCCGCCTTGCTCAATCATGCTTTATTGATTGCAAAATAATAGTATTAACAAAAGTTTAATATTATCACGAACATCGCAAACCAAAAAGTTGTAGATACCTATCAAGCTCTTTGCAGGCGGCTGCACCGTCGTTTTCGCAGCAGAGATCTCTTCCATATCTTCTTCTCTGTTCATCGTAATAAGTTAGTTACATCAGATTGTTAGAATCAGTTTAAGTAACGAATATAATAAAAAAGTGACAAGGAATCTTATGTAGCCTTATACGACAAAGCAAAATTAATTACTTGAGGTAAGAAATAAACCTGGTGAAAAAGAAATACTTACCATCTGGTAACTCAGATTTATCGGTAACCTTATGTTCCAAGGCATTCAACAAAATTCGATCAATTCGTCGCATCTTAATTCGCATTTTTTGTTCACATACATAAACGAAATAAAAATAACACACGCGTCACGTCACATAGGCAGATTTCGAGAAACTGGCAGAGTTGCCAAAATTTTGCAATATTTAGTAGAAAATATTTGTTTTCAAACTTGTTACAATATTTAAGCCTGTTGCCTTATTTAAAAAAAGTAATTTAAAACCTTCCAACTAAAATAGAAATTGATGAAATATTACTTAAACCAAAACAATAAAATAACACAAATATTTTAAGTTGTTTCAATTAATTTAAATGTAAATTTTTGTTACCTACATTTATTTCTTACAAACGACTCATTCTGCTTGAGCCGTCGATGGTAAGTGCGCAGTTGATCAAAAACTGTTTTTCTAAAATATCTTAAGTGTTTTGAGTCGTTTCTGGCAAACAAAAACATATATATTATATCAGTAAACTTATATCACAGAAACGACCCAACCTGTTTGAATCGTTTCAGGTATTTGATAAAATGTTATTTCCAATCAAAATTAATTCTTAATAAGGATCCAAACTGTTTGAGATTATTCTGGTTTATCGACTTTAAGAACATACTCACAGAAAGGTCATTACTCAGAAACAATTCAAGTGGTCTGAGTTAGTTCAGCAAATACGTTTTGTATGCTCTTCATACTGTGGGTTGAGTTGGCATAGTCAGAAAAACTAGTTTACATTAACATTAAAAAAATAGGGATTTTACTAACTGATAGATTCTACTCTCAGGAGTATGATGGCATACATAACTCAATTTTGGCCAAAGTGTGGATTGAGTCCTTTCTGCTTAACTACGTCCAAATAATGTATCTCTATTCTTGCAAGCATTCGTAATTTTCTTGTTTATCCAATTATTATTGCGATGTCGCTCATTTGCGACAAGAACGTGTTAACGAGCATATGTATCGTTATGGAATAATGACACAGTAGGAACCGGCGCATCGCGCTCTACTTGCTGCTAAAACGCGATATTTCTAGCTCCAAAAATGACCGAGTAATGAGGGAAAAGGTCGGCGACTATCGGTTTAGCGACATCTCTTTAGGCTCTTGAATTTAATGCAAGAACGGTTCATGTCAGTTGTTGCTACTCCCCTGAGAAGGAAACTGCTGCCCGATTGCGGTAAAAACGTAACAGCTTATTGTGTCACGGTTTTGCTGAAAGGTAAGTACAACCTTTTGTTTTTTTAGTGATTTATATTTGCAACTATAACGGGACATTTGCATGTGGGTCATTATTGTAGTAAAAATAGTATTCGCATGCTACGGTTTACATAGGATTGTCCCGTTGTTGCTGAAATGAACAATGTTTTTTGTTGGTTAATTTAATATGTTCCGTTACAGTTGATAGGTAATAAAAATACAAAATGTTTGGTTTTTATTTTGGTTATCTCAAGTTAACACATTTTTGATAAAAATTAATACATTTTTACAACGAATACACTACAATGTTGCATTATAAATGATAAAAATGTTGTCTGATTCCTTAATTTATTTTTCAGATGAAAGGTCTAGGAAGATTGTAAAATCTTGTCCGAGGAAATAATGAACATTCAATTAAGTTAGAGAAATGAAAAGATCATACCGATTCTCGAAATACAAATGAATTAAACAATCAATTTATTTTCTAGCATAAATGAGGAAAAAAGACCACTGAATAAAGAAAAATGAAAAAAAATTACAAATCATTTAAAAAATGCAGGACAGTCCTACGAATCGAAACCATCACAAAAAAACTGCGCCGTCTCGTCAACTAAAAGAGAATCCTGCAAGGAAACCTGCATTTTCAAGTGTCAATTTTTTTTCCGAAGAACAACACTGTGAAATACTGAAGGATTACTGGAATTTAGGAGAGCTTAAGAAGCTGTCTCGAAACAAGAACCTGTGATTTGTTTTGCTAATATGTTTATTTGATTTATGTATGACCGGGACCCGCAATAAAGATTAGTTTCCTAATATTACTGAGATAAGCAAAAGTACTACATAGTATAAAACAAAGTCGTTTTCACCGGAAAAATGCTTTCTGTTTTGCAATTTTGATGTAGTTTTTGTTAACAGATAAAGTGATTCAAGAGGAAGGTTTATATATGTATATTGTATAATAGCATCCATAAATAGGTGAATAAATACTGTTATTTTTGACGTTTCTAATGTGATGTCGTAAATAATTACATTATTTGCTGCATTGCAAACGCATTCTGAACCCTACGAGATTTATCAAAATAATTTATAAGTATTTTACACATGAACAAGTCTTCAGAATAATCGATGGTAGTTATATGACTATCTCTTAAAGATATCCCAAAATTAAATCTTTTTGTCATTTTCTTTTTAGGAAAAGTAATAGATAATTTTAGAAGCGATTTTAACCAATACAGCATTAATCATTATCCAATTATACATTGTTGATTAAATATATTGATCTATTTGGTCCTTTACTTAATATTTTCGAAGATATATTACAGATTTAGTATCAAGATTGCACCCGTGCGAATTCGGGGCGGGTCGTATTATTATAATTGCCAACGGTTGTGAGTAAAAGTAAAACAAAAAATATTAATGTCTGGTTATAATTGTATAATTTTTTTTAAATATATATATTACTTGTGTTTCAGAGAAATATACACAATAACACCGCATAAATATCTTTCATTGTGTAAAACAAAATACAAAAATAAAAAGATTTCTACTACAGTATCACGTCTTAATTAAAATTTCCCATACATTATAGATTACTGACTATCAATAAAACGTAACAATACGACATAAATTGTAAAGTTTTTGATTTTTATTCAATTTTTTTTTCAAGAAAAATGGTACATATCTGTTTGTAATGCAATACTGCACACTTTTTACAAGAAAAACGCAACAAGAAGGGCCCTTTCTGGAATAAATAATCATAATAAATTTAATAACTGACTTATTGTTCTGAATACTATTTGATTCAAAAAAACAAGAATGTTTTAATATGTTGTATTGAGCTGAATAGTCTAACCATAATAATTAAAAAGTTACAGGAATTTTAAACTTTCAAATGCGTTTTCCCAACAATTGAGATTTTGACTTTGTCACGTTATAGAAGCAAATGAGCGATGTGTTGATCGGTTTTTTATTTTAATTGTGTATTCAGATTTTTTATAACACTCCCGAAATTTTGAATTAATAAAGTTATATAATGTTTCTGGACAGTTAGTATCATACGATTCCTCCCATTGAATTTGCTCGAGATAGTTAAGAAGTTTTGTATTATTAATACAAATCTTTTCTTTGGGAACATCCTGTGTTCGTGTACCAATGCAAGCGAGTATCACCGCGCGATGATCGGCCAGTGTAGTACCGAGTGCCGCCGTGAATAAGTCTTGTGAGCGGGATCGTGCAAATATATTATGATCTATACAAGATTTACTTAGTTTGCCATTATTTAGTTCTAGTCTAGTGTGTACAGTGATCCCGCATACAAGGCCCATTTCATATAACATGTTGTTGTATTTATGCTTTACAGGATTTTCACTCTTAAGATCTATGTTAGTATCGCCTAGTAGATATAATTCAGTGGTGTTAGGGAATTTTTTAAGTGTAAATTTCAATTCATCAATAAATAAAATTTTACTTAAGTTAGGCGGGCGGTATACCGCGCAAATGTTGGCAGTGTAGTTAGTGTTTGTGGTTATAGAACAAAAGATGCTTTCAAAGTCTTTTGTTTTTGCGTTTATAATATTACACTTAAGATTGTTATTGACATATAATATTATACCACCGCCTTTTCTATAGTGACGAAGAGCTTTATACATTCGGTAACCGCTTATTTCATACTAGCTTCCGCCCGCGACTCCGTCCGCGTGGATGTCGGTCTTCGCGTGGATGGTTTATTTATCCATTTTGAGTACCTCTGACAATAACATCTTATAAATATCTATTGGAACCAATTCCCAAATACGGCTGGGCCTATAATAATACGCAACGTGTGTTCGCGGTTCTACGGAACAACGTCTATGGATAAAACTGAAAAATTAAGATTATTTTTTTTCTACGTATTTTTTCAGGATAAAAAGTATCCTATTTTACGCCCAGGATAATAAGGTATAATTATACCAAGTTTCATCGAAATTGAACCGCTAGTTTTCACGTGATGCCTTCACATACAGACAGACAGACAGACAGACAGACAGACAGACAGACAGACAAAAATTTTTTTAATCACATATTTGGGTTTGGTATCGATCCAGTAACACCCTCTGCTACTTATTTTTTCAATATTTTCAATGTACAGAATTGACCCTTCTACAGATTTATTATATTATGTATAGATAATACACTATTATTTTCTGATACATTAGCCTCTGTTAGAATTACAATATCAATACATTTGTTTGATTTACTTAAAATTTGTTCAAGTGCGGTGAAGTTTTTTATAATCGATCGTATATTAATATGTATACTTACATAATAAGTTGAGGTGGCTGTGAGGAATACAATTTAAAAAGTTATTGACATTACTACAATCATTGATTTTGATTATATCATTACACAAATTAGCCATTTTTATAGACAAAGTTAATAATATAAGAGCAGAGACATGAAGTTTCTTACTTAATTATTCCTTGTTGTTAGTCAATGCATGTATATCTTTAATGGACCGTAGAGTAATAATTTTATCATTGTCTCCTTTGCGTGCTTTGATTAGTCCCCTTTTAAACCACACATATTTGTAGTTGAGATTATTTTTCAGCTCCTGTTTGGCATTCCAGAACAATTGCTTATGATGCTTTGTCATGGCTTCGCGTACATAGACAGCGTTGTTGTTAGTTTTTTCGTTCGGAATTACTGCTGCAACTGTTAACTTTGTATTTCTAGCTGCTGTCATCCATTTTTCCCTCACTTCTTCGTCAATCAGTTCAATTAGTATATTTGCTGTTTGCTCCTTCCGCCCCTGTAGTCTCCGTGCACTTTTGATGTCTTGTTTAGCCTGGTTAAGTTTATTTGCGATATTTTCAGTAATTAATTGAATGTCTTCCTTTGTTTGGTTTGGTATATTTGATATTTCGATGTATTTTCCTAGCTTCTCCTGTTCCGCCTCCTGTATCCGTTGTTCCAGGGCGCCGACACGTGTTTCAAGGTTGTTATTTTTATTTATAAGTTCTGTGTTCTTCCTCTCGAGAGCTTTAATTGTTTTTTTGAAGCCCTCGATGCATTCCATAGCCTCATCGAGTTTTGCGCTATGAAATTGCAAGGATTCGTGTAGCTGCGCCATTTCGTTTTTGATCGCTCTTTCTACGTCTTTTGAGATGTTACTTAGTAATTTTTTTGCGTCGATTTGAACCGGTGCATCACTTTCGTCATCGTCCTCTTCAGGCGTAATAATTGAAGTGCGTCTTGGGAGTTCTTGCTGGCATTCGTGACACGTCCACTCCAGATTGGGGGCCGCTTTTAGGGCAGTAATCTGTTTATTTGTTAGCCCCGCGCACTTTGGATTTAGATGCACAATCCGTTCACACTTGCAGCATTCTAGTCCCGGAGAAGATTTTGATAGGTTCCTTTTGCAGGAGTCACACTTAGACATTTTTATTTTTATTATCTACTGGGGGTAGATGTACTAGGAGTGCGTTATTAACGGTAGCCGGTTGCAGACTGATATGAAAGGGCAAAGTGTGAATTACAATTAGTCATATTTTATCGAAATCGGTTCATCCGTTTATTACATTTAGGGCACTTTAGGGGCGACAGTGGGTATAAATAAACCAAATGGAGCATCAAACGACAGGATATGACGTGTACAATGTACATATAGGTACAATTAGATAATATGGTTTACATCAAAATTGGTTCTGCCATTTACTAGGGGTGGAAAGGGAAGAGTTGAAAGTCTGTGAAAGAAGTCAAAGTCAAAAGGAGTCAAATATACCCAAGTGCCATATCAAATGAAAGTGCATAACGGGTGAAGTACAGTTAGTTATATTTTCATCCAATTCGGTTAATCCATTTATTAGATTACAGCGGTAAAAGTGGGAATGAACAATAATCGAATGTGGTCAAATAATATACTCAGGCGGGGCATATGAAAGGGCAAAGTGTGAATTACAATTAGTCATATTTTATCGAAATCGGTTCATCCGTTTATTACATTTAGGGCACTTTAGGGGCGACAGTGGGTATAAATAAACCAAATGGAGCATCAAACGACAGGATATGACGTGTACAATGTACATATAGGTACAATTAGATAATATGGTTTACATCAAAATTGGTTCTGCCATTTACTAGGGGTGGAAAGGGAAGAGTTGAAAGTCTGTGAAAGAAGTCAAAGTCAAAAGGAGTCAAATATACCCAAGTGCCATATCAAATGAAAGTGCATAACGGGTGAAGTACAGTTAGTTATATTTTCATCCAATTCGGTTAATCTATTTATTAGATTACAGCGGTAAAAGTGGGAATGAACAATAATCGAATGTGGTCAAATAATATACTCAGGCGGGGCATATGAAAGGGCAAAGTGTGAATTACAATTAGTCATATTTTATCGAAATCGGTTCATCCGTTTATTACATTTAGGGCACTTCAGGGGCGACAGTGGGTATAAATAAACCAAATGGAGCATCAAACGACAGGATATGACGTGTACAATGTACATATAGGTACAATTAGATAATATGGTTTACATCAAAATTGGTTCTGCCATTTACTAGGGGTGGAAAGGGAAGGGTTGAAAGTCTGTGAAAGAAGAGGAGATATGGGAGCGAGAGGATAGCCACACCCTGGAAATTTTGAACTCTACTCAAAGCCACATAGGCCTGGCCCTTGGAATTTTTTTTCTTAAATATACCACTTCTTTTGCCACATCAATATGATGTAGGAATGTAATATGGAGGTACATTTGATAGTTCGGTCTCGCTCACTTGAAAATATTACATGAAAATAAGAAACCGAAGTTTAAAAATTTTAAAATTAAAAAAAAAATCCCAAAGCAACGAAGATAAAGGAATAAATCATTTTTCAAACTTCCCGACGATCTTAAAAATTAAGTACCATTATAAAAAAATATTTATAGAGGTATATGTGGGAATAGGATAAAATATTAAGATGTATTTCATGATTACTAGTTTTATTTTTAGTCTGTGTTTTTCTATTATTTAATCTGTGGACATGTTATCTGTAGACTGTAGATTTTTGGTTGTCTATGACTTGACTTTGTTTTTTTGGTACGATGTAATGGAGGATTGTTGAAATGTATTTTTGATATGTAACCGGTGTCTGGGAAATAAATCGATTGGGCGATTTTGGCTTTTTATTTACACCATCCCCACATAATTTGGGGGCTCGTCCGGGATACGGGATGGTGGAATAAAGAAAAAACAGACGAAGACTATGATGCCGGTGATTTAACCTGATTAAGAATTTACGAATTACGAACGAAGACTAAGATTTAAAGAAGCTTATGATTATACGATTACGACTTGAAGACTATAAAATTACATTATTCAACATGCCGCCGAAACGAGTAAAAGATGATGATGATTGTGGTGAACCATCGCCGCGTATTTCCTTCAATGACTTAGAGAAATCAATGACGCCATTTTCGGGTGATGATGCCTATGGCATCGAAACATTCGTAAAAGATTTTGAAGATATTTCCTCTTTAATGCAATGGGGCGAAATAGAAAAACTCATATTTTCGAAGCGGCTTCTCGCGGGAACCGCCAAGCTATTTTTACGTTCACTAAGTGGGACCACCACGTGGGATACACTTAAGACTGAGCTCCGTGAGGAATTTGGTAAGAAGTTGAACAGTGCAACTGTTCACAAGAGACTTTCAACTCGCCGGATGAAGATGAATGAGACTCATCAGCAATATTTTTTACATATGAAGGAACTTGCAGTACTTGGGAATGTTGAAGATGAAGCCCTGATGGAATATGTCATCGACGGTATTAAAGACAGTGAGTCCAACAAAAATATTTTATATGGCGCTTGTAACATTAAAGAATTCAGAAAGAAATTAGACATTTATTCAGAAATTAAGAAAAAATCATATTCACCTAATAAGATTCAAAGTAATTCAGTATCAAAGTCCATTGGCATGAAAATTCAAAAAACACTACGAGTAAAGAGATGTTTCAATTGTGGAGATTTAGATCATGAGTCGCCTAATTGTACTAAAGGCATTAAATGTTTTAAATGCAACTTGTTTGGCCATAAATCAACTGAATGTTCTAAAAGTATAAAAAAGAGTTTGGAAATTATGTCAACTAAAAATAATATTGATGTGAGACCTTTCAAGAAGCTGAAAATAAATAATATTGATGTAGAAGCCCTGATTGATACCGGAAGCGATGCTAATTTAATAATTATGTCTTATTTTAGGAAGATTCAAGGTGAAAAATTGTTATCTTATAGTTCAGGAACAACAGAAACTTTATCTGGAATAGCTGAAAAGGAAATTTATACAAAAGGATCTTTCACAGCAAAAATTGAAATTGATGATTGTTATTTTGAAACTTTATTTTATGTTGTTGATGATGGCGCTATCCCTGTCAACATTATATTAGGAAATCCTGTACTGAAAGAAGTAGAAATCAATTTTAAATCTGGAACTATCACTGCAACAAGAATATTACACCTTACAATGCTAGAGAATGAAAATGAAGATATCACAAATATTGAAAATAAAGAATATAAGAATAAAATACAGAATATTATAAAAGAATATAACCCCAAAAGATGTACTAAAGAATCAAATGTAAAACTTAAAATATTATTAACCGATGATGTACCAGTTTATCAGAATCCACGACGATTGTCACCTTTGGAGCTTAACATTGTTGACAAACAGATTAAAGAATGGCTTGATGAAGGAATAATAAAAACAAGTAAGTCTGATTATGCTAGTCCAATTGTGCTTGCAAAAAAGAAGAATGGAAACTATAGATTGTGTGTTGATTACAGGAAATTGAATAAGAAGATTATTAAAGAAAGATATCCACTACCACTCATTGAAGATCAATTAGACAGATTAACTTATGCAAAAATGTTTACCTCGCTTGATTTAAAAAATGGATTTTTACATGTGAATGTTCATATTAATAGTCAGAAGTATACATCATTTGTAACACCACGAGGTCAATATGAATTCATTAAGATGCCTTTTGGCTTATGCACTGCTCCTTCTGTTTTTCAGAGATTTATTAATGATATTTTTCAGGATCTTATTATGGATGGTATTGTTCTATCATATCTTGACGATCTCATTTTACCATTTCAATCTGCAGAGGAAGGATTTGTTAATTTACAAAAAGTATTTGACAGAGCTGAAGAGTATGGTTTATTATTTAACTGGGATAAATGTTATTTTATGCAAAAAAGTATTAATTACTTGGGTTATATTGTTTCAGAAGGTGAAATTAAACCTTCAGTGGAGAAAATTGCCGCTGTAGAACATTTTCAGACTCCTCACAATATAAAGTCACTTCAAAGTTTCCTCGGACTAACAGGTTATTTTAGAAAGTTTATAAAGGATTATTCTTTAATAGCAAAACCTCTGACTGATTTACTAAAGAAAGGTACTGTTTTTAATTTTAACTTAGACTGTGAAAAAGCATTTCAGAAATTAAAGTTTATTTTATGTCAATCTCCAGTTTTGAAGATTTATGATCCGAATTTAGAAACAGAACTACACACAGATGCAAGTGCTGAAGGATATGGTGCTGTATTATTGCAAAGGAGTTTAACAGATAATAAGATGCATCCCGTTTACTACATGAGCAAGAAGACATCCGCTACTGAAAAAAAGTATCACAGTTATTATTTAGAAATATTAGCTATTGTTGAAGCTGTTAAAAAGTTTAGAGTATACTTGCTAGGTATTAAATTTAAAATTGTTACAGACTGCTCCGCCTTGACTATGACATTGCAGAAAAAAGACTTACCTCCGAGAGTAGCTCGCTGGGCGCTCTTACTTGAAGAATATGACTACACGATTGAACATCGGCCTGCAGCAAGGATGAAACATGCAGATGCTCTCAGCCGACAGCCTATAAAGAATATAATTGTACTTACCGATACCGCAGCACGCCTGCGAAGAGCTCAAGATGATGATCTGCAAATAAAACTAATAAAGAAAGTATTAGAAAAGGAATCTTATGATGACTATGTTTTAGAGAATGGAATGTTATGGAAGATTAAGGATGGAAATAAATTAATGGTTGTACCTAAGAAAATGCAAAATGAAATTATAAGAAAACATCATGAAAACGGACATTTTGGTTGTGTTAAGACTGAGGAATTAATAAATAGAAATTATTATATGGAGAATTTAAAAGAAAAGATTAAAACAAACATTGATAATTGCGTGGAATGTATACTTAATTCAAATAAAAGAGGAAAGAAGGAAGGATTTCTACATATTGTAATAGATAAAGGTGATTTACCATTGTCTACTTACCATATTGATCATCTACGACTGTTGACTCATCTGGGACAGATGATTCTGCAGGATGACCGTGTGGGAATAGGATAAAATATTAAGATGTATTTCATGATTACTAGTTTTATTTTTAGTCTGTGTTTTTCTATTATTTAATCTGTGGACATGTTATCTGTAGACTGTAGATTTTTGGTTGTCTATGACTTGACTTTGTTTTTTTGGTACGATGTAATGGAGGATTGTTGAAATGTATTTTTGATATGTAACCGGTGTCTGGGAAATAAATCGATTGGGCGATTTTGGCTTTTTATTTACACCATCCCCACATATATATGATATATTATGATAATGTTGGCATGGCAGCCCCGACGAATTTGTTTTTTTTTTTATAAATATTTAAAATGGTATTCATTTTTAAAGATCGTCGGGAAGTTTGTGAAATTATTTATTCCTTTTTCTATGCACTTTTCTTCGTTGCGTTGGGTTTTTTTTTTATTTAATTTTTATTGCACGGTCTAAACGGTTTAGTTACTACAGGCTTGAGACAGGAAAGATCTGATTTGGATTTGGTGCTGGATTTGATAAAAACTGAGTATCGATTAAGCTGATCAGTTGCTGCACGATACCTACATTGTTAATAACATCCATACAATGGGGGTGTAATGGCTGTCTACCATCTCTCAGCCAAAGCCAACCTCACCTGCCCGTGGTGCACCCTGCCGAACAACAGACGAGGCTCTGGCGTTTATACTTTACAGTGGTAGAGCTATAGCTACATACAATTTATTTTGTGTGTAGCACGACTGGGCTGTAGCTTGTCCGGGGAAGTACCACTGTCTCACGTAATACCGGCGTTAAGCATCTTCTTGCGTTTCGCATGCGTTAGTGAGATTGCCGGATGCCCAACCCCATCGCCCTTCAACAAACATGGCAGCGGTACTCAATAGAAGATTACCCCAGGAGGGTACTAGTATTTGCGATCCTAGAGAATCCCTCCCTGAGCTCTCCAGCTCAGGCTGCCCCACGTATTCTGGGGGGGGGGCAAGTTTCCGCGCTTCTATTCCACTAGGGGTAAAAAAAACTAACCACCTTTCGGCCAACTGTTCCACACTACTATCAGTGGACTTTTGTAATATCAGGGGATTAAATTCGAACCTCGAGGCTGTACACCACCATCTCGAGACAGCCAAGCCGGCCCTCCTCTTTTTAACGGAGACTCAAATATCTTCTCCGGCTGACACATCTTATTTGAATTACCCGGGCTATGTTCTGGAACACACGTTTGTTCCGCGCGCCGGAGTTTGTGTATACGCCAGAGAAGATATTTGCTGTCGTCGTTTGGGTAACCTGGAAGGTATTGACCTATCCTTATTGTGGCTACGAGTAGACTGCGATAACCAACCCCGCGTCTATGCGTGCCTGTATAGGTCACACAGCGGAAACACCGAAACTGACAGACTCATCGAGAAAATTCAAACTTCGATCGATATTCTGCTCCAAAAGATTCCAACGATCGAGATAGTGGTTTTGGGTGACTTTAACGCTCATCACGCTGAATGGTTGTGCTCACGCAATACTGACCATGCAGGACGTTCTTTCCGTGACTTCGCCTTGGCCTACGATCTAACACAACTGGTCCCCTCGCCCACAAGGATACCTGATGTCGAGGACCACACTCCATCTCTGCTAGATCTATTTCTAACTTCCTCTCCAGACAACTACAAAGTGAGCGTCGCAGCCCCTCTTGGATCTTCCGATCATTGTCTTATACAGAGTACAGTGCCTCTCACATATCAATTTCGGTCTCGCCCAGCTACTACCCGACGTGTCTGGCACTATGGGTCGGCGGACTGGGATGGGATGCGCACGTTCTTTTCCTCCTACCCATGGAGACAGGTCTGCTTCGCAGATGAAGATCCCGATGCTTGTGCTGACTGTGTCGCTGATGTTGTGCTACAGGGCATGGAGCTTTTCATCCCGAACTCTGTGGTACCTGTCGGCGGCAAGTCACAGCCCTGGTTTGGGCAATCTTGCAGAGAAGCATCTCGAACGAAGCCAGATCGCTATCGAAACTGGGCAGAAGCTCTTGCTGCGGAAGATCCTGAAGCTAAGCATCTCAAGAAATTGTACAACTCTGCCTCCAGATCACTAAAGAGGAAAATCGCTGAAGCAAAGTCAAGCTTCATCAACAGAATTGGTAAAAAGCTGACACATTAACCTACAGGCACACGAGCTTTTTGGTCTCTTGCTAAGGCCATCCTGGGTAACTTCTGCCGATCGTCATTTCCACCACTACGCAGGGCCGACGAGTCTTTAGCTCACTCAGCTAAAGAAAAAGCTGATACTTTGGCGACTCTCTTCGCATTAAATTCGTCGCTGGATGATGAGGGAAAAACACCACCGTCCATCCCAAACTGCAATAGCACGATGCCCGAAGTGAAATTCACGCAATCTGCAGTGCGTAAAGCCCTTCGATCTCTCATCATTCATAAGTCAAATGGGCCCGACGGCATCCCTGCTGTAGTTCTAAAGACCTGCGCTCCCGAGCTGGCTCCGGTCTTAACACATCTCTTTCGATACTCGTATGCCACTGGTATTGTCCCTAGATCCTGGAAGACCTCCTTGATACATCCGATCCCTAAGAAAGGCACACGCTCCGATCCATCTAACTATAGGCCAATGGCAGTTACCTCCTTATTCTCTAAAGTGATGGAGTCCATCATTAATAGTCAGCTCTTGCGATATCTTGAGGACAATCAACTGTTAAGTGACCATCAATACGGCTTTCGTCATGGTCGCTCTGCAGGTGACCTCTTAGCATTTCTGACTCACCGATGGGCAAAAACAGTGGAGAATAAGGGGGAAGCGCTGGCTGTAAGTTTAGATGAAGCGAAGGCCTTTGATCGGGTGTGGCACAGGGGGCTCCTTTCCAAACTTCCATCGTATGGACTACCGGAGAGGTTATGTAATTGGGTAGCTAGCTTTCTCCAGGCACGTAGCATCCAAGTCCTCGTCGACGGAGCATGCTCTGAATCTATTCCTATTAGCGCTGGTGTCCCACAAGGCTGTGTGTTGTCGCCTACGTTGTTCCTTCTGCATTTCAATGATATGTTGCGAATACGTAGCATTCATTGTTATGCGGATGACAGCACTTGTGACACGAACTATGCCGGCCAAGCAAAAACCTCTCTGGAACTAACAAACCTGCATCGAAACGAGCTTGTATCGAACATTGAGCATACTCTCGAGGAAATTTCTGCGTGGGGCCAATCCAACCTTGTCGACTTCAACCCAGCAAAGACACAGGTCTGCGCATTTACAACCAAGAAAAGTCCCTTTGTCGTACCACTTACCTTCCAGAACAGTCCCCTACATATCAAACCAAGCATCAGCATTCTCGGTGTCGAAATTACGTCTGACGTGCAGTTCCGTGGATTTTTGGAGGACAAAGCCAAGATTGCTTCGAAGAAGTTAGGGGTGCTCGCTCGCTAGAGCAATTATTTTTTTGATCTGCTAAAAATTATCTAGTACGGGAAGTTGGCAGATCATTTTTTCAAATGTCGTTTTTTCAGGTAAAAACGCCAGAACTATTTCTAAATAGATATAAGAAATCTTATATCTATTTTAAAATAGGGAAGCGTGCTTGGACCGCTTCTCTTCTTACTCTATATTAACGACTTACCAAACGTAACAAACTACAAATGCACACTTTATGCTGATGACATTTCTGTGACTATACCTAATGTGACTTCGGATCTGACATGTAATTATAATTTAAATTTGACATTGAATAGAATAATTGACTGGCTAAAAATAAACAACTTGACGGCTAACTTAGCAAAGACGAAAGTAATGCAGTTTCATAATTATAAACAAAGAAAGTATAACATTAATTTAATTTACAAAGACATTATATTGGAAGAAGTCGATGAAATAAAATTTTTAGGTATAATGTTAGACAGCAATTGCAATTGGAAATCCCATATAAATCATTTATGTTCGCGTATCAACAAATTTGTGTTCGCCTTACGTCGTTTAAGGGCCATAAGTTCTGAAAAAACTGCTCTTACTGCATACCATGGTTATGTGTCATCTATTTTAAGATATGGACTAATATTATGGGGCAATTCGACAAGTGTTAACAGAGCATTCCTAGCTCAAAAAAAATGTATTAGAGCCATTTGCGGGGTTGGACCGTTAGAAAGCTGTCGGCCACTATTTCGAAAATTAAACGTCCTGACTCTGACTTCCATGTTCCACAACTGGAGAGCTGTATCTTCATAAAAAAACACCCCCAATATTTCACAAGGGCGGCTAACGTGAGCATTATTCCCTCTAGAGACCCTGATAAACTTAGTATGCCACGTTGTAAAACTGCGCTTTACTCTAAAAGTGGGCCTATCATGCTCATAAAAATATTTAACCGTATTCCTAAATGTATACGAAACCAAACATTTAATGTATATAAAAATAAACTAAAGAAATGGTTGATCTTAAATTGTTTTTATAGCTTAAAATAATTTTTTGACCATAAATGTTAATTATTATAATTGTATGTAGGTACAGCCTTTAAATGTAATTATTGTGGAATGATATTTGTCAATTGCAAAGTGATTAATTTCAATATTGTATTTAATATAAATTGAGACAGTATTTGCATGCTTTAGACTAAGCAAAACATGATGAACAATCGAAATATTTTGACATCTCTCTGTACCATGTTTTAAGCAAATAAATATTATTTTATTTTATTTTATTTTAAAAAGTATCAGGAACTCTAGAACTCAACTGCACGCGATAAGAACTCACATTATTTTTTTGATCCGCTAAAAATTATCTAGTAAGGGAAGTTGGCACATTATTTTTTTAAATGTCGTTTTTTCATGTAAAAACGCCAGAACTATTTCTAAAAAGTATCAGGAACTCTAGAAATCAACTGCACGCGATAAGAACTCACATTATTTTTTTGATCCGCTAAAAATGCTCTGCTAAGTTATTTTTTCAAATGTCGTTTTTTCAGGTAAAAACGCCAGAACTATTTCTAAAAAGTATCAGGAACTCTAGAACTCAACTGCACTTGATAAGAACTCACATTATTTTTTTGATCTGCTAAAAATGCTCTGCTACGGGAAGTTGGCAGATCATTTTTTCAAATGTCGTTTTTTCAGGTAAAAACGCAAGAACTATTTCTAAAAAGTATCAGGAACTCTAGAACTCAACTGCACGCGATAAGAACTCACATTATTTTTTTGATCCGCTAAAAATTATCTAGTACGGGAAGTTGGCAGATCATTTTTTCAAATGTCGTTTTTTCAGGTAAAAATGCCAGAACTATTTCTAAAAAGTATCAGGAACTCTAGAACTCAACTGCACGCGATAAGAACTCACATTATTTTTTTGATCTGCTAAAAATTATCTAGTACGGGAAGTTGGCAGATCATTTTTTCAAATGTCGTTTTTTCAGGTAAAAACGCCAGGACTATTTCTAAAAAGTATCAGGAACTCTAGAACTCAACTGCACGCGATAAGAACTCACATTATTTTTTTGATCCGCTAAAAATTATCTAGTAAGGGAAGTTGGCAGATTATTTTTTTAAATGTCGTTTTTTCAGGTAAAAACGCCAGAACTATTTCTAAAAAGTATCAGGAACTCTAGAACTCAACTGCACGCGATAAGAACTCACATTATTTTTTTGATCCGCTAAAAATTATCTAGTAAGGGAAGTTGGCAGATTATTTTTTTAAATGTCGTTTTTTCAGGTAAAAACGCCAGAACTATTTCTAAAAAGTATCAGGAACTCTAGAACTCAACTGCACGCGATAAGAACTCACATTATTTTTTTGATCCGCTAAAAATGCTCTGCTAAGTTATTTTTTCAAATGTCGTTTTTTCAGGTAAAAACGCCAGAACTATTTCTAAAAAGTATCAGGAACTTTTTTTGATCTGCTAAAAATGCACTGCTAAGTTATTTTTCAAATGTCGTTTTTTAAGGTAAAAACGCCAGAACTATTTCTAAAAAGTATCAGGAACTCTAGAACTCAACTGCACTTGATAAGAACTCACATTATTTTTTTGATCTGCTAAAAATGCTCTGCTACGGGAAGTTGGCAGATCATTTTTTCAAATGTCGTTTTTTCAGGTAAAAACGCAAGAACTATTTCTAAAAAGTATCAGGAACTCTAGAACTCAACAGCACGCGATAAGAACTCACATTATTTTTTTGAGTTTGATGATTTAACAACCATCTCAACCAATATGAAGCACTTTTCAGTGAATACAATATTGTAACGATGGAACACGACCTTTTGTTGAATTTATATTTTTTGGTTTTTATGTCATTCAAATGCTTTTTTATATATATATAAATTTACATTCACACAACACACACACACACAAACATACTCAATACACACATTCACTTACACATACGCAGACACAAACATACTCAATACACACATGAACATAGGTACACTAACTTATGCCCACACATAATCACTCGACTCCTTTCATGTTCATAAGTAACTTAAGATACCTTTACGATTAGTTAATTTCTTTTATATTATCTATGTGCCAATCTAAAAAAACAAATTCGTTGACTTAATTATTGTGATGACCACCTGAGATGTTTTTGAAGTGAAACTTCTTTATCGGGGGTGGACAAAAATTTTGTGTAACATTTTTGCGTTACGTTACGCCGCGCGCGTGACATTTTTGCGTTACGCCGTACTCGTGACATTTTTGCGTTACGCGCCAACTTTTTCTTATCCCTACCACGCGTGATTCGAAGTATCGGTCGATCAGCCGCTGGAATGTGGCCGGCGCGTTCTTGAGGCCGAAAGGCATGCGCTTAAAGCGATATATGCCGAGCGGAGATATGCAGGCTGTCTTATCCCTGTCTTCTATCTGGACGCTCACTTGCCAGTACCCAGATCTGAGGTCCAGCGTGCTCATGAAGCAGTTCCTTTTTGTTGATTGCAGGAGCTCATCAATTAGTGGCATAGGGTACGTGTCCGATTTGGTAACAGCGTTCAGGCGCCTGTAATCTACACAGAACCTGACGCCACCACGAGCCTTAGGTATCATCAACGCTGGAGCGCACCATGCGGACTCGCACTCTTCAATTATGTCTTCCTGCAGCATTTTCTCAATTTCTTTTTTCATCACCTCTTTCTTCGCAGGATTCAAACGGTATGGGGGCACTGCTATCGGTGGGTGTTCACCTGTATCTATACGGTGCTCCGCGAAAGGCGTAGGAGCTCCCCCTAGACGGAAAATGTGCGCGTGCTTAACGAGGATCTGGGCGAGTTCGTCTCGTTCTGCCGACTCCAGCTGAGTACCCTCGTCATCCCGGAGAACATCTGTAAAGGCACAAGTAGTGCCACGCGAAGTTGGTTCAAAAAATAGCGTATGTTTAACGCGATGATCGTTGTCAAAATACCATAATTCCTTGGAGAAATTAATAACGACACCCATAGCCCTAAGGAAATCTATACCGAGTAATGTCTCGTTGTCGCCGGACTCAGGGAAAATAAGAAATGGTATTGTGATGATAACGTGTTCCAACCGCACCTGCAACGTGGTAGTGAGAACGTTCATTTCACGTGCGTGGCCATCGGCGAGTTTAATTTGCCTCGTCGAGGGCGTGAGCGGGTGGCCTTTGCGTAGAAGGAGAGCATATAGTGTGTAACCGGCAATACAGTGTTTCGCGGTAGTATCAATTAAAGCTGTACCATTTACTCCCAAAATCTCGATTTTGAAAATGGGACGTAAGTCGCGACGTTTGACGGGCCTATCGCCGACGCTACATGCCAACAAATCGTCATCGTTCCTAATACGCACATAATTATCATCATAACAATATATTAAATTCACATCATCAGTAAAGTTACTGTTTTTTACATCCGTTGGTTTTATAGTTTGAAAATTTTATACAATTACATTCAAAATCCGACTTAATACACTTTTGAATTGTATCGTTACATGTATGCTTACCCTTAGTGTCATTTTGAGAAAAAACAACATTTTCGGTGGTAACAAGATTTTGTGAAAAATCAGACTTATGACCTTTTATTTGAGGGCAGGTTGTTACAATATCATCGATTTTATAGTTTGAAAATTTAATACTTTTGAAAATTATTACATGCAAAATCCGACTTAATACACTTTTGCATTGAACTGTTACATGTACGCTTGCCCTTAACGTCGTGCATTGAACTGTTACATGTACGCTTTCCCTTAACGTCGTTACAACAAGTACACGGAACGTTGTGTGATAAATCTGAACCCAATTCATTAACTGATGATGAATTAAGATCTTTTGGTATTATTCTCTCTCAAATTAAAGATTCGGAAATAATTGAGAATCTTGAAAATGATAATATTTTATTCTTGTGTTGTTATTTTATTAAGCAAATTCCTAAAATTTTGAATAAGAGAGGAAGAAAATGAAAAATTAAAATGAGTTATTTATGTGTAGTAAAGGGATGTTTTTAATATAGTACATGGTTAATTAAATAGGAAAATATACATAGGGGTATGATTTATTAGCGTCGGGCAACCTTTTTATAGCTGCTGCACCATATCTTATTTTTTTTTACTTCGTGGCGCACCGTGTCCCAGACACTAATTCAAATAGGCATACTGTTCGAATAGAATCTTATCAATAATACCGTGTTCTAAAACACCGTTACAGTTTTTTGAAATTAAAAAATTTTTATCAAAAAGGGGTCATGTCGTTTGAAAGAAGAATGTGCTCATTTACAAAAAGACCAATAGCCTCTTGTGATAAGAGTAGTGTACAAATTACACTTGCAGAACTTGGAGTAGACGGGAGATTGACTGGAAATGTATCTGTTTATGATGTAGCAGGAGTTGTTAGAAAAAATGGGTTATCTGATGGATATTTATATGAGAAATTATTAGAAGATAGTCAATAAAGAAGTTTTAATTTCATAAGTTTTTTATATTAAACATATTCGTTTTTTATATTTACCCACTTCCTAATTTTTTTATTATGTCAGATTCACAATGTCCAATTTGTAAAACTGATTCTTATTTAAATCCAGAATTAGTCCTGTACATTAGTCCCTGTTTCCATAAAATTTGTGAAAATTGTCTTAATAGATATTTCTCTTCTGGTATGTCCAAATGTTTGGAATGTGGTGTTGAATTAAGAAAAATCAATTACATCACGTCCACTTTCGAAGATATAGAAGTAGAAAAAGAATGTAAAATTAAAAGACAATTAGATAGATATTTTTCTAGAGAAGAATCTGATTTTGAAAATGAAGAATTGTATAATGATTATTTAGAGAAATTAGAAGATCTTGTCTTTGATTTACTCGAATACAAAAGTGAATCTTCAATTAAAGCCAAAATCAACACTGTGCTTAATGATGAAAAAAACTTTTTAAATTATAAAAAAATCAAAATTGAGCCAATAAAATCAGAAGAAAAGAGATTTAAAATAGAAGAACCAACTTCTTATTTAACAGAATTTAAGAAAGAAATAGTTTTAGTTAAAAATTTCATAAGACCATCAAGAAGTGGAGGATTAAGTAAAAAATATTTACTTTCTCATCTTATAATCTTATTAATGGAATATAAAAATAAATATTAGATATTTATTTACTTTAATTTCCCTTAATATTAAATCTACTTTACATTTCCTTTCATTTTTTCGTTACTTTTCCCCTTAATGTACATTACCACAATCACCGGTGAAAAATTATCATTAAAATGTCATACACAAGACCAAAAAGTAATTAAAGACGAACTTAATAAAAAATACGGTTATGATATTGATAAATTAAAATTGTATTGGAATGGAAATATATTTATTCTTGGGTTCTTTAATGAAAGGGAAGTGTGTGATGTGAATCTAGAAAAAAATAAAGTGGAATTAAATTCTTGTGATAGTCTCGATGATACAGACTTAGATCTTTACAGAGATAAACTTGTAAATGATTCAAAGTTAACATCCGAAGATAAATCAATAATTTGTAAAAACTTAAAATCGATTTGTAAAAAAGCATTAGATTCTTTAGGAATTGATTTGAACAAAAAATTATAAAAATGATTCAAATTGATGTTAAAATATTAATTCGAAGCTATTTACGTCGTTCAGATTATTTATTTGCCAGAAAGGACACTCCAGTTGTTTTTATAATAAATGCGGTTTCGTTATAGTAAATATGATTAATTATAAAATTTAGTCATACGAGTTGTTTTTTGAAAAAAAACGTTTAAAAATTAACAGAACATTACCGTTTTCACTTCTCTAGCATTATCCTTTAAATTTTTTTGTCCATAATGTTTTTTAAAAGAAACCCTTCCCTTCCCTTTTAATTACGGACAAATGAATTTTCGAAAAAAAATCATGAGAGCTTTAGATTACGATAAAGATTTAAATTTAGACGAGGATGTCCCGGAATTCAATTTTCCTAACCACAAAATAAATTCAGGAGCTTTAAATTTAAAATATAACCAAGAAGAAGAATATTTAGATCTACTTAAACCTCCTAAAACAAGTTCAAATCAATTTTATCCTTATTTTAATTTTTTAGTATCAGAAAATAATAAAAAAGTCTGTTCTTTTACTATTTACGGATTCACTTTGCTTTCTAAAATTTCATTTCTTAATGATTTTAATTCGATTTCTTGTTATAATATCGATGATGTAATTTACATGGACTGTTGTGATTTAAAAAATGTAAATGAAATTAAGAAAATGTTTAGTTCAGTAAAATTGTTTTTTAAAGATTGGAATGTTGATCTTTACACTATTTTAGGGAATAAAAGAAAGGAAATATTATTTTTTAATGGTAGTAAATTAGTTGAGTTTTACTTACCATTAAAACTCGTATTATGTCCAGGAGCCTTATTCGAGGCCTTTAAACAATAATGAGAGAGACATCTTTGATTTTCGGCCGACATTACGTAGTTGTAGTTCCAATTATCTCCACAGAGGGCCTCGTTGTCGCGCTTCCGTGTTTACCAGAGTGACGTTTGTACAGCTAAGCTTTTAAATAATGGTTCTCGCAGTAATCAGCTCATTGAGTCTCATTATTTTTAACAATTTAATTTTATTAATTATTTAATCAAACTAACTACCAGGCAGGTCTTAATGTAAGGCCTCGAATAAGGCTCCTGGACATAATACGAGTTTTAATGGTAAGTAAAACTCAACTATTATGTCCTTACGCCGTTATTCGAGGCCTTTAAACAATAATGAGACATTGTTTGGTTTCGCCTGGTAAACAAGACGCCAATGTGATTATTTACAAAAAATAAATTAATATAATCATTTCAATTTATTATTGTGATAAGGGCTCAAACAGAGCACATAAAGAATTATTCTGATTATTAACCGGTCTCACTTCTTTTCTATAATATTTTTTGAAGGTATTTTGTGACCTCCAATTTCCCCTTGCAAGAATTTTATCTATAGATTCACTGTCTAACCAGCTCCTAGAGGCAACAGCTGATCGAACGCTACCAGGAGCAGCTTCAACACCCGCCTCTCTCAAAGCAGATTTCACCCAACCAGCTATTACAGTTCTAGAAGCGGCTTTCGCCTTGCCACAAACGGTTACAAATAAATTATCTACGCTAGCCAAGTTACGCCTATCCATGCCCAGATCTAATAACTTTCTAATCCAAAATACGGGGTCGATATTACAGTTACTTGCGTTTGACAATAACTTCCAACCTGATTGAACATATTATGAATCCGAGTCAGTCTTAGATCCATGTTTGGGCCAAAAAACTATAGAATTTTCTACGGTACTATCTACATAAAAGCCTTCTGCAACACTCAAAAGTGTCAAGTCATGTATTCTACGACCTGAACACAATAATAATATAATGGCACAACGGCGTGAAATTTCCCACAAGTTACTACTATTCTGCACATTATGATTAGTTAACCATGATATCAAAATGGAAGTATCCCAAATGTTACCCGCGCGCAATTTTGGGCTAGTATTTGCTATAGCTTTTATTTATTTATTTATTTATTTATTTAAATACTTTATTGTACTGCCAAAAAAAAATTACAAAAAGAAAACTTATACTAAAAGAAGACACAGCACAGATGGCGGCCTTATCACTTATAAGTGATTTCTTCCAGGCAACCAACTAAAGATGTGATAACATAATAGAAAAAGGAGGTGGGTAAAAAGTATGTACGCAAAAATTATGTAATATAATACCAATAAAAAAATACTAATAAATATACTATAAATAATACATAGATGTATAGTTAATAGATATCATACATATAAATACGTATATACCTATAATTATAAATACATACCATAAATAAAATAAATACATACATACAATACATATATACATAATATAATATGTATAAAAAGGCAAATTACAGCGAAAGAGAGATGATGAGCTAAACTATCCCGAGTCAAAAGCAAGATTCAGGTAATGACTTCTGACAAGGCTTTTGAATGTGGATAGCGTTTGGGCTTGTCTAATATTTATCGGCAAGGCATTCCAGAGGTTAATGGTAGTAACCGTAAAGGAATCGCCATAGAAGTGTGTGCGGTGAAAAGGAATACTCAAAACAAGCCTATCAACAGAACGAAGAGAATAATTTTCACAATGCAGGAAGTTAAATTTATTTTTGAGATAGGAAGGGGTCTTAGGGTCAAAAAGGATACGATATAGTAGCAGCAAATAATGCACATTCCGGCGAAGACGGATTGGGAGCCACTTGAGCTTCTTGCGAAAGGAGGAGACGTGATCGTATTTGCGAAGACCAAATACGAACCGGATACCAAAATTCTGAAGACGCTCAAGTTTGTCTAATTGCTCCACTGATAGATCAGGAAAGCATGCATCAGCGAAATCAATAATAAGTAGGAGTAGGGATTGTGCTAGCATAATTTTTGTCGATATGGGTAGGAAGTTACGAAGACGCCGTAGAGAACTAGACGTAGCGTAAAATTTCCGACCAAGTTCCTGAATCTGATGGGACCAAGATAAAGTCTGATCCAAGTGAATACCTAGATTTTTTACATTCTTACTGTAAGGTATGATGACGCCGTGAATATTTATGGAAGGCAATATACCCCAGTCAACCTCAGAAAGTTGATAAGGACTACCGATAACGATAACCTGGCTCTTTGATGGATTCAACTTAAGGCCGAATTGATCGCACCAACTAACTATGTTAGCCAGTTCGTTATTAATAGAGCGAACAGCATTCGGTAGGTCACCAAGCGTTGACTGGACATATATCTGTAAATCGTCAGCAAACATATGGTAGGGAGAAGTTAATAGGGATGTGAGATTATTGATGAAAATGGCAAAGAGAAGAGGTGACAAGACGCCACCCTTAGGTACACCGGCGGAGACTGCACACCAAGATGAATGTTTTTCATCAAGCAAAACACGCTGCCGCCGATCGCCCAGGTAACTTCGAAACCAGTCAAGAACTGTTGATGAAAAGTTAATAAGACGTAGCAAACTAAGCAGTATATTATGATCTACGGTGTTAAAAGCATTGCTAAAATCCAGGAGTGCTAAAACTGTGAGTTGCTTACTATCCATACCGTGGCGAATGTCATCGGTAACTTTGACAAGGGCAGTGGTCGTACTATGACCGGGACGGAAACCAGACTGATAAGGACTAAGGATATTATTAGTGTTGAGGAAGGTACTAAGCTGGGAGTGGATAAGACGCTCAAGTACTTTGGAAAGAAAAGGTAAGATGGAGATGGGTCGGAAATCAGACAAACTTAAAGGATTCGATTTTTTGGGAAGAGGGATGATATGAGCGTCCTTCCAGGCGCTAGGAAATGTTCCGGAGATAATTGAAAAATTTAGGATATGGGTGATGATGGGAATAATGATATCAAGGATAGGAATGATCATATTACGACTGATAAGATCAGTACCGATGGCATTCGACGATATGGACAGGATTGTCTTCTTAACGTCATCAACAGAACTTTGTTTAAAAATAAAGGGAGGAAAATCAGGAGTAGAAACGGTAGATAGATTTTTGAGAGTAGAGGCATTTTTTACGGTATCGTTAAGAATAGATGGAGACGCAAAGTGAGAATTTAAATTATCAATATTGATGTTGCAAGAAGGGAACGTATGGGAAGATTTACCAACTCCTAGAGATTTTAAAAATTTCCAAATTTTAACAGGGTCGCCGTTTTCGACCGACTCATGAATATGGCGTCTTTGTGCATCCCTACACAATACGTTGCAACGATTACGGATAGTTTTATATTTGTCCTGCATCTCGGTTGATTTGGCCGTCTTCAGTTTAGTCTTTGCACGATGTTTTTTGCTAAGAAGAGATTTAAGTTCAGGCGAAAGCCAAGGGGCAGGAGTGTGCTTCTTTTTCACGGGCCTTAAAGGGGCATGCTTATCATACAAAGCAAGCATAATGTCGTTAAATATATTCACTTTAAGGTCCATTGTTTCAGCATCAAAAACTGCTTGCCAATCACATTCGGAGGCATCCAATTGAAGTTGGTCGTGGTCCATACCGGCAAAATTACGCAGCAGGATAGAGGTGGGTTAGAATTTAGGAGGACTTTTAATATCTGTTTTACTAAAATATTCGAACTTAACTTAGAATTGTCCTCCGTTTTACATAAAGTGGACACGACTGATTTATGAACTAAAATTGTCCTATATGCAAGTTTTTCGACTAAATGCAAATCAGCTAAATATTTGGCTAAATCAGATCCTGTTGGATTCTTAATGTCGACATTGTGTTTTAAACACCAATTAATCCACCGTTCCCAAGCAGGTTTATACGTTTTAAGAGTAGAGCCTCGCCATCCTGACCGCAAGAGCGATTTTTGCTGGCTTGACCATGTTTCTAATGCTTGCGTCCACCCCCACATTTCCAAATTTCGAGAACCATATTCTTTACCTTTGGTGGAGGGAGGCCCGTGGTCAGATCTATTAGTTTGGTCTCCAGGTGGCGGACGGTGAAGGGTGGAGCTATCGCTCGCGACTTCAGATCTGCTCTCCAAAATGCCCGCGGCCACCTCGGTGCTACTATTAGGTACATACCTTTCGCTCGATTGAGATGCATCAAAACTCGGGGCAGGACACTCGGAGGAGGAAATACCCACGCTAACCTGAACGTCCACTCCCAAGCAAACGCATTGTGTTTCCATGCTTGTCGATCCCGTTGGTCTAGACTCACATATTTGGGTACCACATGAGCTCGTGTTGAAGCGAACAGATCTACATCTGGCACTCCCCATTTCGCAAACACTAGATTTGTCGTTGTAGGTAGTAAATGCCATTCCGCGGGGGACATGTTCCGCGATAGGCGATCTGCTTCCATATTGTAACTAACTCGAGAACAGGTGGCGCTAGTGCCATACGTAACATCAGCTCTCGAGTTTTTTACAATTTAAAATTATTAAAAGTACAAAAGTTAATAAAAAAGTGTGTTCAAATTAACAAGTAATCAATAAATAAGTGCGATTAATGTTATCTTCGTCAACAACCTGCGATTTACGTGGAAATACGGAATTCAAAAAACCATCACATACAACGACCGTTACGTCAAATTTGGAACAAAGAAAGTTGGAGACAGTAACTATATTTAAACCTAATAAGTAGTAAGTAAAGTATCGGAAACAAAACGTAAGTAAAGTATCGGAAACAAAACGTAAGTAAAACACAATTATTACAGATTTTAACTTATAAAATTGACATTTAGGTGTCATTAAACAAAGAACAGCTGACCAACAATTATAATATTTCGTCACACATTAAGTACCTATGTAACGGTTTAAATATACATTGTACGACTTTATTTGAACTTATAAAATGGATAATATAACTATCAGAAAGAAAACACTCCCTAAACAAAGGTCTGAATCAAATCTACAAGAAATATTAAATGATTCTTTTTTAAGTTTATCCAGTTCAAGTTACACGGATTTATCTACAAAGACAAGTCAACATATATCTACTCCAAATACCTCAATAGTGTTCAATGAGAATCAAGAAATAAGCAAATTACAAACCGAATTAATATCCGCACAAGAATCTATCTATAACCTAACAAAACAATGTTATAATCTTAGACAAACATTACACAAAAGTGAGAAAAAAGTACAGAATTTGATAAGTATAATTTTAAATACTAAATCGGATAAAACATTAACAGGTATCTCGAATAAAACGCCTATAAAACAGACAATAATGAATATAAGTTTTAAAACACCACGGCACTCACCTTTAAAATACTACAACGAAAATATATTTATTCACAACACTTATCCTAAAATCAAGCAAAAAACATTAATTAACTTACAACAAAAACACAATTCTCATAGCTTTACTACTGATATGGGTTTGGATAAAAATACTTTAAACTATAACATAACTAAGCCACTAATATTAAATAAGGAATGTGACGGTACCGACAAAAATAAAATTACCAATTGTCAACAAACCATAACAGATGTCAGCACAAAGGTAATAAAACGTAAAATTATAATTATGGGTGATGAACGCGTTAGAAATTTGTCTATAAGTATGCTGGAAAAACGGAAAAATAAGTGGAACGACTGTTATGAAATATTTGGCTTGACAAAACCGCATGCTTCTTCAAGTGAAATTTTAAACAGCTGTGAAAGTTTGATACAATCTGTAAATAATGAAGATATATTAATATTGGGCTTAGGTTCCAATGACAAAAATCCATATATTCTAATTTCAAATTTACTAAAATTATTGGGAAAATTAAAAAATAATAAAATATTTACCCGACTACGGCAAAGCAAAAGGAGGGTTATGATTTTGACAGGCTATGTATGTATGTATGTATGTATGTATGTATGTATGTATGTATGTTCATCTGTTCCCTCGTAACGTCTAAACTACTTATCAGAATTTGACAAATGACATATCATTAGAAGCGTCTTAATTGTCCGCTGGCTATAGGCTATATAGAGTTTCACAAAATCTAATGTGGCGTCCTCTATCGGACAAAACATACAGAGTAAAAAAATAAAGTTAAGATAAATATCCCGTGTTTGGTATCATTTGAAAGCGCTTTCCTTGTACATTTTGAATATATATATATTACTAGCATTTGCTCGTGACTTTACCTGTATTCATGGGCTGATTGCATATAATTCACATCTTTTCGTCCATAGCTTCTTTATTAGTTCATCAGTTTAACTTTTGTTAATATTATGCCCCCAAATACACTTTAACACCAAAATAGTACAAATAATATAAAGTGAAAAAACTAAAACCCAACTACGACAATAACCGGCGCTGAAAAAGTATAAAACAAGATTTCAGAATACTGAACTGAACAAAGTTGCTAATGTAGTTGCAAGTAAATGGACACAGTAGACTCTACCCAGATGCCTTCGTTGTAAATTGACAATAATGTCATACAATACTATTCTGAAGTATGCAATATTCCACTATGTAAAGATAAATTTTCATGTTTGGAAAGGCGTAGTCACACGTTGTTGAAGTGCTACGGTAGATAGGTATATTATGTAACGTGTGACTACGCCTTTCCAAACATGAAAATTTATCTTTACATAGTGGAATATTGCATACTTCAGAATAGTATTGTATGACATTATTGTCAATTTACAACGAAGGCATCTGGGTAGAGTCTACTGTGTCCATTTACTTGCAACTACATTAGCAACTTTGTTCAGTTCAGTATTCTGAAATCTTGTTTTATACTTTTTCAGCGCCGGTTATTGTCGTAGTTGGGTTTTAGTTTTTTCACTTTATATTATTATATTAAATGTAAAATATAACCGTTACTTGAATGAGAAATTTCTTAATACAAAAATGAAACTTTTTTTAAGAGGACATACAAATTGTACATATATTGATATTGATGAAGATTATACATTTTATAATTCCAGACTTAATTATATTGAAAATTTAACAAATAAATTAAATATGGAAATTGACAGCTTAGAATATGCAAATACATTTTTAAATCCCAAAAATATTAAAAAAAGGCTTGCTTCTGCAAAAAAATGCAATTCATTCCAAAATAATCAAAACAATTCCTATCCAGTAAAAAAAGGAACTATTCCCTATTATTTTAAGAGGTCAAAAAATGTTTTACATACTCTAAAACCGAACCAGTTAAATGAGGACATACCAAATAGTAATTTAATATTGAAAAATAAAAATACTCCATCAAATTCAAAATTTTTTCGTATCTAAAACACAATTTTTGACAATTTTACATCAAAATATAGCCGGAGCTATTAATAAGTCAGAAGAACTATATTTGGCAATATCACAACTAGATAAATCACACAACATTGACATAATATGTTTATGTGAAACGTTTATTAAAAAAGGAAATGAACAGTTACTTAAATTACCAGGATATAAATTAATATCATCATTTTCTCGTAAACAAAGAAGAGGTGGAACATGTATTTTGGTTAAGCATGACATTCCATGCACCAATCTAGACTTCATAAGGGATTATGGTTGCAATTTATTATTTGAATGTTGTGGTATAGAATTAAAGCACTTAAATACAGTGATAATTTGTATATATAGAATCCCTAGTCAAAACATAAATATTTTTATAGGAAATCTTCAGGATATATTACAAAGGATTGGATTTAAAAATAAAAAAATAATATTATGTGGAGATTGGAATATTGATATTCTTAAAAAGACTAAGTTTTCAGATGAACTCATTACTTTACTACAGAACTTTAATATTGAATGCTTAATAAAAACACCTACTAGGAAAAATGCATGCATAGACCAAATAGCAACAAATATAAAAAGAAATGTGAACACAGAAGTACTACACCTCGGTTTGTCAGACCATGAAACGGCACAGATATTAAAGTTAGTATGACAAAGCGCAAAACAAACGTATCCTGGTTTGAGACAAAAAGAGACTACTGTAATGAGAATATTCGTAAATTTTGTGAATTTATGTCATCATTAAGCTTCTCCGAAACACATGAATTTAATAATTTAAATGAATGCTTTAATGCTTTTTATGAGTTATTCAAACTGTTTTATGATCTCTGTTTTCCTATTATTAAGATAAAGAGAAGTACAGGAAAATCTAATCTTAACTGGATAACAAAAGGATTGAAGAAATGTTGTATAAGAAAGCGACAACTTTATCTTAAAAATATATATATTAAAAAAATGTATACTCATAGTTGGAATCATTATGTGAAATATAAAAATATACTAAAAAGGTGCATTCTTAAGTCAAAACAAATTCAAAGTGAAAAATTTATTAAATTGGCAAAAAATAAGAACAAAGCTTTATGGCAAATGATATCTAATAATATTAATGACGAAACTAATATTACAGAAATTGAAGAGATTGTAGGTAATTATATTTTATCGCTTCATTCTTCAGATATTATTTACTATGTAGTCCCCTTTTTCAATGCTAGCAACCACGCACGCCTTTAGATTTTATTTTTTTTTTAATTGAGGGTATTACGACCTGACAAGTATTTGCTTGCTTTGTACGATATCCATTCCTTTTTCGTGCGCCGCAACGTACGGACGTCTTAAATAAGTGCAAGTTTCGTCATGTTGGAGAGAAATTCAAAGGAGAAAATTGATTATTATCGTATGAAGTTTGTGAAGTTGAAGAAAAAACATCGTCGCATAAAACCTATAATATCATCTTCGGAATCCGAAGACGACACAAGTAAGTACTTTGGAGTTTTTAAGTGTCTTTGTTTCGATCTGTAATACGACAAATGAAAGTTTCTTATAACTTACGAAATTGAAGCGTTGAAAAATATTCAAATATTTTTCGTTTATACCTGGAGGTTGTCCGAGATGGCATCACGAAGGTAATCATGATTTCTAGAAGTGAAATAATATTTATATATTACTCAACTTATACCGGGAGGATGTCCGCGATGGCATCACAAAGGTTATGTAATTTTTTACTTTAGAGTACATACTTATGTATCATTAATGTATTGATATACATATTTATACCGGGAGGATGTTCGAGATAGCATCACAAAGGTAATTTAATAGCTCACGATTTCTAGAAGTGAAATAATATTTATATATTACTCAACTTATACCGGGAGGATGTCCGCGATGGCATCACAAAGGTTATGTAATTTTTTACTTTAGAGTACATACTTATGTATCATTAATGTATTGATATACATATTTATACCGGGAGGATGTTCGAGATAGCATCACAAAGGTAATTTAATAGCTCACGATTTCTAGAAGTGAAATAATATTCATATATTACTTAATTTATGCCGGGAGGATGTCCGCGATGGCATCACAAAGGTTATGTAATTTTTTACTTTCGAGTACATACTACATACTTAAATATCATTAATGTATATATATATATACATATTTATACCGGGAGGATGTTCGAGATAGCATCACGAAGGTTAAAATCGAAAATTTTTAATAGAATAAGAAATAAAAATAAAAGCCGGGAGGATATCCGCGATGATATCACAATGGTATTGGAAAATTATAAATCTTTATTGGTATATAATTACTTATTTAATAATTATTGCCAGCTTACCAGGAGGCTATTCGAGATAATAGCACGATGGCTTGTTAGTTGAATTTCAACTTATGTAAAAAATAAAATAACCCTAAATCATAATTTTATAAGTACCCTCGATAACAAAACTTTTTGTTACCGGATCCAGATATCCTAGTAACTGATACACCGACAAATTCTTTGCCGGGAATTATGAACAATATGGCTGATCCAGCTGTACTTCAAGCAAATGAACCAGTAACAGTTGATACCACGGCCCCTCAATCGGAGCCTGTCGACTTAGAACCTGATATCTTAGCAGCATTGGGTGAAGCTAATGATGTGATTCCAGATATGTTGAAAAAATTCTCGAAAGTCTCGTCAAAATATGGTTGCCGAGCCTTAAGAAAGGGTTGATAGAGGAATCAAGGGAAAGTTTTCTAAAAACTTGTTAGATTCCCGAAAATTGCGTATTGCTCCAGGCTCTTACATAAAATCCGGAGATTCAGGCTGCTACCCTATGCTGAATCCGGTAAATTCTGGGATAAGAAAATGGCGAATTCACAGCAACAATTGGGGGCCGTTATAACAGGCGTTAATAGGGGCTTAAACGTAGTTGGCTTGCGTAGTTACAAAAATAAGATGGAGGCCAATAAGTTTATAAGTATATATGTCGCATATTCTCGGACCTCCATCATCGACAAATTTTTTTGCAAGTTGTCGATCATTCTGAAAGGTATATTAATGCATTGTTTGGAGACAATTTATCTAATAAAAAGCTTCGAAGGTTACAAAGCAAGGTCAATAAATAAAGATAACATCCTCTACACCAAAACCTTCTAGTTCACATGCTTATGCAGCACACACATCTCGCAGTAGTTTCCAGGGAAACTGGCAGACACCTTCTCGCTTTCAGTCAAACAGAGGGGGGGGGGGAGCGAGGAGGTTACAAGAGGAACATACAGAAGACCAACCCCCTATTCGTAGTCAAAGATGACCAGCTCGAGCTAATATTGTGCACCAAAATAACAATAAAAAATTACGTTATTTTACAATTGTTGACGTAAAATTACTAATAATACAACCGTTCTTAAATGGGTTAAAGACGGTGTGGATTTACAATTTTCTAATGAAGTTTTTCAAAATTCAGTGCGTACTCAATTTTGGTCGGGGCAAGAGAAAGCTGACGTGTCTGTGGCAATAAAATATAACCTTATAGACTTGGGAGATATTGATGTTTGAAACCCAGTAAAGGGCAAATATATCTCAAATATATTCTTAGCACATAAATCAAACGGCGGTAAAAAATGCATACTTAATCTTAATAAATTTATATCAAAATATCACTTTAAAATCAAAGATCATAGGACGCAATAGACCTTAAAGAAGCCTACCTTTTAATGCCAATTGAGCCGGTATTTCGCAATTTTTTTTCCGTTTTCATTTTATAAATAACAAAGGTAATAGTGTAAAACTTAAGAGTTTAAGGGTCTTTTCTATTGCGCTAAGAGTGTTTACTAAATTAATGAAGGAAGTTATAGCATTCTTAAGCCGAGGTTTTTAAGTCTGTAATTTACCTCGACGATATTTTATGTATAGGTAAAAATTATACAGAATGCCTAAATAATTTAAACGAGACAATAAAACTATTGTCTTGTTTAGGCTTTGTAATCAATATTGAAAAAACTTCATTGATTCCAAGTCAAAAATTTAAATTCCTTGGGTTTATATATGATTCATGTAACCTAACTTTCTTTGTCTGCTGATAAACGTAAAAACATTGCACATTCAGTTAATAAATTTCCAAAATTACCTATTTGTACAACCCGAGAATTTTCACACCTAATAGGTGTCTTGGTTGCTACCAAGCTGCTGCTTGTCCTGCTATTAAATAGGGTGGCTATAAACTAAGATATTAGAACGTCAAAAATATTTATTTTTAAATCATTATAACAATAATTATGATTCCAAAATTCAGTTATCAAATTATATTCTGTGTGAATTAAATTGGTGGTCACAACAGATATAAAACAAATTTTATGAAATCTCCAAAATTTACATTAGAGATTTTTTCAAATGCCTCAAGGACAGGTTGGGGTGTCGTTTGCAATAATAAACATGTTGTTTTGAGTGCATGGTTCATGGAAAAAAGGTGAAAAAATCTGTCTCATAAATTATTTAGAGCTGCCTTTTTAACTTTAAAAACATTCGCAAATACCTATTCTAATTGTGCAATATTACTGCTGTTAGTGCCTAACATAAATAGAATGGGCGGCATAAAATTTCCCCACCTTAACAAACTAACAAAGCAACTGTGGCAATGATGCGAGCATCGAAACATGGTGGTTCGCGTCTTATATTAATAATAAAGAATAAAGATAATGTCGACACTGACACAGAGCCAAGAAGAATAAATCCTCATATCGAATGTAGTTTATGCAATGAAACATATTAAAGAATTTGGAAGAGCATTTTAGGTACTAATGCTAAATACAGAAAGTAAGTGTCGTGGCATCCCGACCCTGATGCGTCATGTGTCGACGCATTCACCATAAATTAGAATAATATAAATTTTCACGCATTTCCCCATTTACTTTTATTTTGAGATGTTTACAAAAAATAGTTAATGATTAAGCGTGTGGGATACAAATTTTTACCCGACTACGGCAAAGCAAAAGGAGGGTTATGATTTTGACAGGCTATGTATGTATGTATGTATGTATGTATGTATGTATGTATGTATGTTCATCTGTTCCCTCGTAACGTCTAAACTACTTATCAGAATTTGACAAATGACATATCATTAGAAGCGTCTTAATTGTCCGCTGGTTATAGGCTATATGGGGTTTCACAAAATCTAATGTGGCGTCCTCTATCGGACAAAACATACAAAGTAAAAAAATAAAGTTAAGATAAATATCCCGTGTTTAGTATCATTTGAAAGCGCTTTCCTTGTACATTTTGAATATATATATATTACTAGCATTTGCTCGTGACTTTACCTGTATTCATGGGCTGATTGCATATAATTCACATCTTTTCGTCCATAGCTTCTTTATTAGTTCATCAGTTTAACTTTTGTTAATATTATGCCCCCAAATACACTTTAACACCAAAATAGTACAAATAATATAAAGTGAAAAAACTAAAACCCAACTACGACAATAACCGGCGCTGAAAAAGTATAAAACAAGATTTCAGAATACTGAACTGAACAAAGTTGCTAATGTAGTTTCAAGTAAAAGGACACAGTAGACTCTACCAAGATGCCTTCGTTGTAAATTGACAATAATGTCATACAATACTATTCTGAAGTATGCAATATTCCACTATGTAAAGATAAATTTTCATGTTTGGAAAGGCGTAGTCACACGTTACATAATATACCTATCTACCGTAGCTCTTCAACAACGTGTGACTACGCCTTTCCAAACATGAAAATTTATCTTTACATAGTGGAATATTGCATACTTCAGAATAGTATTGTATGACATTATTGTCAATTTACAACGAAGGCATCTTGGTAGAGTCTACTGTGTCCTTTTACTTGAAACTACATTAGCAACTTTGTTCAGTTCAGTATTCTGAAATCTTGTTTTATACTTTTTCAGCGCCGGTTATTGTCGTAGTTGGGTTTTAGTTTTTTCACTTTATATTATACCGTGGTGGCCTTCGCAGCCTCTCGTCAGAGAGTATCATCAAACATAATATACATATTTGAAAACAGATACGAATCTAACGCATTCTCATCCCAGTCACCTGTCGTGCCCACTGCACCCACATCTTACGCTGGCTGCAGCGAGGCTCTCCGTGAAGCCTTCCTATGGAGAAACACCCCATCGGAAGCTATAGAACTAATGTTGGCATCGCTTTCCAGTAACACTAAGAAGCAATATAACGTAACATATAATTTATGGTGGCAGTTTTGTCTAAATTGGAATATCTCCAATTTTGAGAGTACAGTAGCGGCTGTCATATCATTTTTAACAGAAGAGTTTAACAAACGGCCTTCGTATGGTACTTTGAACTCGCACGTCTGCCTATTTATAATATTAGGAAATAATATCGGGTCAGATGAATGCCTAAATACTCTTGGGAATACTCTTGTGACCCTAAAATTAGTTTTGAACCATATCTCAAGCTGGTTTCCTTATAGAAACGTAAATTTGGAAGAATTGAATAAAAAATTAGTAAGTAATTTTATTAGCGCTGTGTACAGCACAGCGCGTGCAGACGTTATCTCTTATAAATATTAATAATATTTATTTCTCAGACAGTGGAGCTAAAATTTTCATTACTTACCTCGTAAAAACTTCGGCTCCAGATAGAGATCAACCTCTTCTTATACTTCCATATTTCAAACAAAATATAAGTATTTGCCCACTACTGTACTGTCTGATTACATCTAGGTATGTCACAAACATTTTAGGAAGGATGAGGAAAATAGGAGGAAAATAAATGAGGTTATTACTTACGTTAACAAAACCGAATAAACCTGCCGCAACTCAAACAATCAGTCGTTGGATCAAAAACGTGTTATCGGAAAATGGTGTAATCATTTCAATATTTAGTTCACATAGCACAAGACACGCTTCAACTTCTGCTGTTTGTGCTAGTGGTGTATATGCGTTGATAATAATATACGTTAAACTGCTGGTTGGACAAAACATTCCAAAACCCTTGCAAGGTTCTATAAACTTAATGTAATTAATGCGAACGAATTTGCATAATCGATTTTACAGAAATAGTATTTAATTATATTTTTGTTAATTTATAAAACAAAATTAATAATATTTACGTTTTATTCTAAACTTGCACCCAAAATGGTTCTTACAAAACTTTTATCTCTTAACATCTACATAGTAAATAATATCTGAAGAATGAAGCGATGAAATATAATATATGATCAAACGAACTTCAGAGTGAAGTTCGATCATTATTATATGAATCGCTTCATTCGAAGATATTAACACCCACCACACCCTAACCCAAAGTTTTGTAAGATAATAGGCTCTAAAAATAATGAATATCGTACAAAGCAAGCAAATACTTGTCAGGTCGTAATACCCTCAATTAAAAAAAAAATAAAATCTAAAGGCGTGCGTGGTTGCTAGCATTGAAAAAGGGGACTACATAGTAAATAATATCTTCGAATGAAGCGATTCATATAATAATGATCGAACTTCACTCTGAAGTTCGTTTGATCATATATAATAAAATATACAACTCAATGAATGAAATTTGCGAACAGTTTAATAATTTTTTTATTGACATCACAAATCAAACGAAATTTAATTTTGATGTAAATGCCATAAAAAAGACTTTGACTACAGAAAGTTGCAATACTATTTTCTTAACACCTACAAACAGTATCGAAATTTGTAAAATAATAAAATCACTTAATAACACTAATTCAGTAGGAACAGATGGAATAAGTACAAAAATATTAAAATCCTGCAGTAACCATATTTGCGAACCGTTGTCTTTTCTTGTAAATTTATCGATGGAACAGGGAACTTTTCCACACGCGCTAAAAACATCAGTGATAAAACCATTATTTAAAAAAGACGATCCAAAAGATATTAAAAATTACAGACCGATAGCGTTAATACCAGTGATATCTAAAATATTTGAAAAAGTAATCTTAGAAAGAATTAGAAATTATATTGATAGAAACAAGATCTTATGTAAAGAACAGTTTGGATTTAGGAAAAATAGTTCCACTTCATTAGCATGCTTTGATATGGTGAAAGAAATAATTCAAGCCTTCATCGAAAAAAAACCCGTAAGCGCTATATTTTTAGATATGAGCAAGGCATTTGATTTTGTAGACCATGAATTACTCTTGCTTAAGTTAGATAAATATGGTATAAGAGGAATTGCCAAAGAATGGATTGCTAGTTATTTAAAGGATAGAGATCAGTATGTGGAAGTACAACAAATAGTAAATCAATCAAGAAACGTATAAAGATCAGTAAAAAAAACTAATAGATCAGGTGTACCACAAGGAAGTGTGCTCGGCCCGTTTTTATTTCTCTTGTATATTAATGACCTACCGAAATCAGTGAAACACAAATCAGTTTTATTCGCAGACGACACTACCCTAATTGTTAAATGTACTGAAAAGGAAACGTACGAGAGAGATATAAATGAAGCAGTTAAAAATATTGTAAAATGGTTAGAAGACAACAATCTTAAAATTAACTTATTAAAAACAAAAATAATTCAATTTTATACTAAGAATTGCTCCAAAATAAACCTAAATATAAAGTGTGATAACCAAGTAATAGAACAAGTAGATCATCATAAATTCTTGGGTGTTTTGTTGGATGAAGGTCTAAAATGGAACAAACACATTGATTACGTTTGTGACAGAATTAATCGTTTCGTTTACGTATTACGGCGTCTAAGAGATACTGTTTCTATGAATGCAGCAATAAATGCTTATCATGCCTACGTTTCCTCTGTACTTTCATATGGAATCATTCTTTGGGGACAATCTTGTGATGTGCGGAAGGTATTTGTCTCACAAAAAAAATGTATCAGAGCTCTGTGCGGTTTGAACCAAAGATACAGTTGTAGACCTCTGTTTAGTAAATTACGGATCCTTACTTTAACTTGCATGTACATAAGAGAAGTATGTTTATTTGTAAAATATCACCCGGAATACTTTAAGAAGAAAGGAGAAGTAAATTCGCATATGTTGACAAGATACCAAAACAAATTACATTTCCCAACGTGTAGAATCAACAAAGCTAAAAACAGTGTAACATTTATGGCTATTAAAATATATAATAAAATACCGGACAATTTCAAGGAACTACCAGTAAATCTTTTCAAAAATAAACTGACGAACTGGTTAATGGTAAAACAATTTTATGACATTGAAGAATTTATGACTTTGAAGTAGTGTAAACTGAATTGTGTGTGATAAGTGAAGTGTGTAGTGATATAATCGTGTAAATCGTAGTGCGTTCGCGTAATTGTGAAAATTGAATTGTGTGTACATTTAAATAATTAAACTAATCAACTTTCTTTTTTAATATTTGCACACCCAATAAATGGGTAGAATGTATTAGCCACATAATATTGTAATGAAAACATCTATAATTTGTAACTACATTCTTGCAAATAAATATAATTTGAATTTGAATTTGAATTTGAACTGCCTGGAATGTGGTGAGGAATCAAATGTATGTCGAAAATGTCTAACAGATGGTAAACTTCGTAAGTTAGTTTCATCAGTTCCGCCGACCGACAACCCCCTTCGTTTTTCAAGTAGGCTACAACGGCTTTGTTGTCGCACTGTAGAAGAACTGACGAATGAATCAGAGAGGGACCCACTTCCCTTAAACATTTGACAACAGTGAGCATTTCCTTTTGGTTCGAATGAAGTAAGCTTTCTGCGCCCACCCATTCTCCCTTCATATGAATACCATTTAGCTCGGCCCCCCAACCCGAATCCGCCGCGTCCGTTGTTAAGAAATGTGTGGTTGAGGGAGGATGAATTCGAGAGAACTTCTCGCAATTTACTAACCACCACTTGAGCTCCTTGACTACCTGTTGCGGCAGATGAAACGACGTTCGGTCTTGGTGTTTCAGCAGTCTGTTTGAAAGTGTTAAAAGACAACGGAAATTGAGCCGGCCCTGGGGTATTACGAGACGGACAAAGTTTAGAAAGCCTGCAGTACTCTGAGCCTCTTTCAAAGTTATGACCTGACTCTTCAATAGATGTGAAATATTTACCTTTATTTTCCGGATTTTGTTTTGTGGTAAACTCTTCATGTTCTGCCACGTGTCCCATACTATACCCAGGTATTCTAAAGAGGTCTGAGGTGAGAGTATAGATTTGTTGGTGTTTACCTTCCAGCCCAGCTCCTGTAGACTTTTTAGCACGAACTCCACTTGGTTGACGAGCTTGGCTCTGTCCTGGCACACAATTAAAAAATCGTCGAGGAAAACAATGATTCGAATACCTTTTTCGCGCAGAAATTCCGCTGTCCAGTTCGTCAGGGACGCAAAAACCTTGGGTGCTGTTGCGAGCCCAAATGGTAAACAGGTCATCTGTAACATCTGGCCCTTGTACATCAACCTCAGAAAGCAGCGATGACTCACGGCCACGGGCACGTGACAGTACGCTTGGGTGAGATTGATTTTTACCATGAAATCGTGCGGCTGTAGAAAATCTGGAACTCGATGTACCGAAATTAGTCGGAATTTCGTTATTTTGAGATACTGATTCAGTCTTTTTAAATTGAAAATTGGACGCATTGAACCGTCGCTTTTTGGTGTTAGAAAGAGGGTAGATAAAAAACTGGGCGTTTCGGGGGCATGCTGTTAAATATTTTCGGTTAGCATATTGTTTATTGCCAAATCCATCTCGACAGATGGAACAGTTTGATAGTGGACCTTGGTATGGCGCGGCATGACCAAGGGCGGTTTCGCTTGAAAAGGAATTTTGTAACCTGTTATTATTTTTAGCAGTGCTTCTGGAGCACCCCTCTCTTTCCAAATACTCACAAACTCCGTTAACCTGCCCCCCCGAAACGTCTGTAAATAGTCAAAATCTTTTATCACCTTTGCCTCTTGGACGCGAGGCACTAGTACTGTTAGATTGCGGTCGGTTAAAACGCATTTGCTTAGATTGTGATCTAAATTGAGGTCGAAATAAACGCTCATTAAAGTCATAATTAGGACACACTCCTTTGGGAGGTGCATAATGTCTAAAACTATTATTATAATTGAACGCAAACGGTGCAAAGGGGCGACCGGTTTGGTTCTGAATAAACGTACTAGGTCCAGGTTGCGCAGCCTGGGACCCGGAAATAGCTCGCTTTTCTTGCGCAGAAAAGGAGGATTTATTTTGCGAAAAAATTTTATTTATACCGCCATTTATTTTTAAAAATTCAGAAAATGCTTCCTTTTCAAAAATATATTCACAAGAAGCCGGAATCTTTTTTAAACTAACCCTTAAAAACTTATCTTTTACCAAATTTAAGAAAAAATCCCTTCTTTGTTCAACAATATCCGCTCGCCGACCGCATACTAATTGTTAGCAATCAAGAGAAATTTTTTGAAAACTGCCCGAAAATGTCTCTTTAATTTTAGAAAGCAAAGAATCTTTATTTATTTCCTCACTGTCATTAGTCCATTGTAATAATTCCGATACGCCCTTTTTTAACGCATCGCTTTGCATAATTAACGCATGAGTAATAGCACTTAACGACTTTTCAGTTGCAATTAAATTATTACATTTTTCGAATTGTTTAATTTCATCGTTTACTTCAAGATCAACAAATCCCGGACGAGCGTTATACAATTTTTGAATATCGGCATAACGTACGTTTGTCCAATTCTCCGAATTAAAATGTTGAAGAGAATTTAATAATTGCAAATGTTCAGTTGAAGTATTTGCTACGGTTGGCTCTTTTAAATTTGTGGTCAAATCGAAGTTAAAAGAAACGCTCGGCTCGACAGCCGGTTCGCTTACATGATCACAATTATCTAGATTAATTCCATCAGAACAATAACTATACCCCGGCGGGTAGTAGCCAAAACAAGAGGAGAAATTCGCAAGAAAATGCTGTATTTCACTGACCTGATTTGAAAGTAATGACAAACTTTCATTTTCCTTACGTGCTTTCTTGTTCTTACTAGGTTTGCTGCTTTTTCGTTTTCTTTTAACCGTCTTTTTAGGTGAACGTACGACCTCCTCTTCATCCGACGATAACGACGACGAAGAATCGCTGGATACCAAATTATCATTTGGCATCTTCTTACTACTTCCGTCACTCATTTTAAATACACTTTACACGACAACTTCTATTTAAATTTTAAACTGTTACTAATTTTAGTATTTAAAATTTTTATTTGAAAAACGTTATTTTTTCAAAACGTAATATAATATACTAGCAAACTACAACTTTTATTCCAAAGGATAATAAACGAACGCTAACAGCGTTATCCCAAGATATACTGTCGGTACGAAAATTAAGACGCCAATGAGCTGATTACTGCGAGAACCATTATTTAAAAGCTTAGCTGTACAAACGTCACTCTGGTAAACACGGAAGCGCGACAACGAGGCCCTCTGTGGAGATAATTGGAACTACAACTACGTAATGTCGGCCGGAAATCAAAGATGTCTCTCTCATTATTGTTTAAAGGCCTCGAATAACGGCGTAAGGACATAATCTTAAGTTTGGTTCCCCGTAAAATAATATTTTTTGAAGACGATCTTCCTGATTATTTTAAACACACGGATCTTAGAAAAGATTCAAATAAATGTAAAATCTGTAAAATGAATGAATATAAATTTATAATAGAAGATAATCCGGTAATGCCCGAAAATTATAGAAAAGTTTGTGAAGATTGTTTAAAAATTATAGAAAAGAATGGAACACACTAAAAATTATTGGAAAGGGAGAGAAAGGCAGTGAAAATTATTAGAAGAGAGAGAATGGCAGTGAAAAATAGTGGAAGAGAGAGAATGGCAGTGTCCTTAATAAGGGATTACATATAAAATTATAGATCAATCAAAAGTAATTAAATAAAGTTTTAAATCTAATTTACATTTCAACTTCTTTAATTTCTTTTAAATTCTTTAAATACTCCTCTAAAATTTCACAATCTTCATTTTCAGATATCTCAAGTAAATTATACAAAATTTCATAATCTGCCCCTTTTACACGAACTAACTCATAAATCATCCTTAACAAAATTGTACATCTCTTATTCATTTTATTAAATTCCTCCTTAATTTCTTTAAGTTGCTCATTCTTTTTACATCCTAAAACTTTATTTCTAAATAAATTTTTTCTGTTTATTTCATTACTTAAAATCTTCTCTCTATCATTTGCGGTTTTATCTTTAAGAGCCATTTCTTTCTTTAAAGTGTTAATTTCTCTTTTGTGTTGGCTTATTTTATCATTTAAAACTGTTTCATTTTTCTCTAGTTCGTTATTTTTATTTTTTAATTTTAAGATTGTTGAATTGGAAGAGGCGAGTTCTTCGTATAATTTTTTATTTTCTATCATGAGTTCTTCTAATTTAAAAGAAAGGTCACGCATTTTTGAGGGGAAAAAGGAATTTAATTGTATGCGGGTTGATTATAAAACTTAATGATTTTATTAACAAAAAATTATTTTAAAAAAGCATAGGCTTAAGAAAGATTTGCTTAAAGCAGCTTAAACCACAAAAGATCTAAGACTTAATTTTGTTTTGTTCTTGGTCTTATCTAGCATTTGCTCTACCTCCGTTGTACATCATCGATAGAAGACCACCTGCGCAGAACACCCCTCTTTCAAAATAAAAAATTTAAACAAAAAAATGTTATGAAACAAATTGGAAATGAAGTTGTAAGAAATATAAAATTGTATTGTAAGAGCAGTACTTTGGGCTTAAGTTTGCAATCACAATAATTTAATGTGTACAACGGATAAATCGGGGACAGTCCTCAATATTTTTTGTGAAAAGAATGAAATTAAAAATACAAAAACTATGGCGAGCGCATTGTCCTCTAAATCAGGGGGAGCAACCTTTTTGATTGGAGGGCTAATTTTCGAAACAATTTGTAAAGAATATTAGGTTTCCAATTTTTCGTAAATGCTTTTTTAAAAAGAATAAAGTTAATGTTTTTAAATCAACTTAACATAATATTAAAATCTCTCTACGCTTTTATTTTCTCTCATTTTAAAAATTAAGTTTAAAAAACACTCGGCGGGCCACTCGTGGAACTCGGGACCTGTGTTGCACACCTCCTGTTCCAAATAAAAAAATTGCAGAATTGTCATTACTTTGTGTGAATTTTCTATATGATATTATCAAGTTGTTTGTGCATGTAAGCTAAGTTAACTTTTTTAAACGGAAATTTAAAGCTTAACTTGCTCTTATTCTTATTGATTATTTAAATTATTAGGTTTTTGTACTTAGCTAAATCATATAAACCTAAACTAGTTTATCCTATAAGGCTACTTTTATGATCTATAATTGCGTTTAATTTAATAATAAATTAAAAATGTATCTTAAATCAAGTTTATAAATTCTTATTAAACGAATGCACGGAAATCAAGAAAGCGCATATCAGGGCACACATTTTCTGAATCCTCATCTCGAAAACTTAAAGTATTTATTATAATCACTCACTCAATTGCTCTATTTATGATTTTCTTTCTTCATAACAGGAAAACCCTTTTCCAAACTCTCTTACAAAATTATTAGATGTTTATTCTTTACTGTTTTATTGTTCGTCAGTTCCTGTATAAGTGCACAATTCAATTTCAAATTAAAAAATTAGAGGCCATGCATCTTTTGTTCACCTCATACAATAAAAAATTATCTATATTTTAGTTTTTAAAAAAGAAAAAATTTTGCTTTTTGAATTAGTTTTTAGAAGTCTGTCGGAATGTTGCGTTGGAACAAATTTAACTGTATATTAACGATCTAACATTTCTGACATGCTAGATAATTTCTCTACTGTTAACCGATGTCTAATGAGAGACAATAAAGTCATTAGAAGTCAAAAAAAAGTTTAAAAACTAGTATTCATTTATACCCACTCGTATTAAAAAATATTTCTGTGAATTTTTTATTGTATGAGGTGAACAAAAGATGCATGGCCTCTAATTTTTTAATTTGAAATTGAATTGTGCACTTATACAGGAACTGACGAACAATAAAACAGTAAAGAATAAACATCTAATAATTTTGTAAGAGAGTTTGGAAAAGGGTTTTCCTGTTATGAAGAAAGAAAATCATAAATAGAGCAATTGAGTGAGTGATTATAATAAATACTTTAAGTTTTCGAGATGAGGATTCAGAAAATGTGTGCCCTGATATGCGCTTTCTTGATTTCCGTGCATTCGTTTAATAAGAATTTATAAACTTGATTTAAGATACATTTTTAATTTATTATTAAATTAAACGCAATTATAGATCATAAAAGTAGCCTTATAGGATAAACTAGTTTAGGTTTATATGATTTAGCTAAGTACAAAAACCTAATAATTTAAATAATCAATAAGAATAAGAGCAAGTTAAGCTTTAAATTTCCGTTTAAAAAAGTTAACTTAGCTTACATGCACAAACAACTTGATAATATCATATAGAAAATTCACACAAAGTAATGACAATTCTGCAATTTTTTTATTTGGAACAGGAGGTGTGCAACACAGGTCCCGAGTTCCACGAGTGGCCCGCCGAGTGTTTTTTAAACTTAATTTTTAAAATGAGAGAAAATAAAAGCGTAGAGAGATTTTAATATTATGTTAAGTTGATTTAAAAACATTAACTTTATTCTTTTTAAAAAAGCATTTACGAAAAATTGGAAACCTAATATTCTTTACAAATTGTTTCGAAAATTAGCCCTCCAATCAAAAAGGTTGCTCCCCCTGATTTAGAGGACAATGCGCTCGCCATAGTTTTTGTATTTTTAATTTCATTCTTTTCACAAAAAATATTGAGGACTGTCCCCGATTTATCCGTTGTACACATTAAATTATTGTGATTGCAAACTTAAGCCCAAAGTACTGCTCTTACAATACAATTTTATATTTCTTACAACTTCATTTCCAATTTGTTTCATAACATTTTTTTGTTTAAATTTTTTATTTTGAAAGAGGGGTGTTCTGCGCAGGTGGTCTTCTATCGATGATGTACAACGGAGGTAGAGCAAATGCTAGATAAGACCAAGAACAAAACAAAATTAAGTCTTAGATCTTTTGTGGTTTAAGCTGCTTTAAGCAAATCTTTCTTAAGCCTATGCTTTTTTAAAATAATTTTTTGTTAATAAAATCATTAAGTTTTATAATCAACCCGCATACAATTAAATTCCTTTTTCCCCTCAAAAATGCGTGACCTTTCTTTTAAATTAGAAGAACTCATGATAGAAAATAAAAAATTATACGAAGAACTCGCCTCTTCCAATTCAACAATCTTAAAATTAAAAAATAAAAATAACGAACTAGAGAAAAATGAAACAGTTTTAAATGATAAAATAAGCCAACACAAAAGAGAAATTAACACTTTAAAGAAAGAAATGGCTCTTAAAGATAAAACCGCAAATGATAGAGAGAAGATTTTAAGTAATGAAATAAACAGAAAAAATTTATTTAGAAATAAAGTTTTAGGATGTAAAAAGAATGAGCAACTTAAAGAAATTAAGGAGGAATTTAATAAAATGAATAAGAGATGTACAATTTTGTTAAGGATGATTTATGAGTTAGTTCGTGTAAAAGGGGCAGATTATGAAATTTTGTATAATTTACTTGAGATATCTGAAAATGAAGATTGTGAAATTTTAGAGGAGTATTTAAAGAATTTAAAAGAAATTAAAGAAGTTGAAATGTAAATTAGATTTAAAACTTTATTTAATTACTTTTGATTGATCTATAATTTTATATGTAATCCCTTATTAAGGACACTGCCATTCTCTCTCTTCCACTATTTTTCACTGCCATTCTCTCTCTTCTAATAATTTTCACTGCCTTTCTCTCCCTTTCCAATAATTTTTAGTGTGTTCCATTCTTTTCTATAATTTTTAAACAATCTTCACAAACTTTTCTATAATTTTCGGGCATTACCGGATTATCTTCTATTATAAATTTATATTCATTCATTTTACAGATTTTACATTTATTTGAATCTTTTCTAAGATCCGTGTGTTTAAAATAATCAGGAAGATCGTCTTCAAAAAATATTATTTTACGGGGAACCAAACTTAAGATTATGTCCTTACGCCGTTATTCGAGGCCTTTAAACAATAATGAGAGAGACATCTTTGATTTCCGGCCGACATTACGTAGTTGTAGTTCCAATTATCTCCACAGAGGGCCTCGTTGTCGCGCTTCCGTGTTTACCAGAGTGACGTTTGTACAGCTAAGCTTTTAAATAATGGTTCTCGCAGTAATCAGCTCATTGGCGTCTTAATTTTCGTACCGACAGTATATCTTGGGATAACGCTGTTAGCGTTCGTTTATTATCCTTTGGAATAAAAGTTGTAGTTTGCTAGTATATTATATTACGTTTTGAAAAAATAACGTTTTTCAAATAAAAATTTTAAATACTAAAATTAGTAACAGTTTAAAATTTAAATAGAAGTTGTCGTGTAAAGTGTATTTAAAATGAGTGACGGAAGTAGTAAGAAGATGCCAAATGATAATTTGGTATCCAGCGATTCTTCGTCGTCGTTATCGTCGGATGAAGAGGAGGTCGTACGTTCACCTAAAAAGACGGTTAAAAGAAAACGAAAAAGCAGCAAACCTAGTAAGAACAAGAAAGCACGTAAGGAAAATGAAAGTTTGTCATTACTTTCAAATCAGGTCAGTGAAATACAGCATTTTCTTGCGAATTTCTCCTCTTGTTTTGGCTACTACCCGCCGGGGTATAGTTATTGTTCTGATGGAATTAATCTAGATAATTGTGATCATGTAAGCGAACCGGCTGTCGAGCCGAGCGTTTCTTTTAACTTCGATTTGACCACAAATTTAAAAGAGCCAACCGTAGCAAATACTTCAACTGAACATTTGCAATTATTAAATTCTCTTCAACATTTTAATTCGGAGAATTGGACAAACGTACGTTATGCCGATATTCAAAAATTGTATAACGCTCGTCCGGGATTTGTTGATCTTGAAGTAAACGATGAAATTAAACAATTCGAAAAATGTAATAATTTAATTGCAACTGAAAAGTCGTTAAGTGCTATTACTCATGCGTTAATTATGCAAAGCGATGCGTTAAAAAAGGGCGTATCGGAATTATTACAATGGACTAATGACAGTGAGGAAATAAATAAAGATTCTTTGCTTTCTAAAATTAAAGAGACATTTTCGGGCAGTTTTCAAAAAATTTCTCTTGATTGCTAACAATTAGTATGCGGTCGGCGAGCGGATATTGTTGAACAAAGAAGGGATTTTTTCTTAAATTTGGTAAAAGATAAGTTTTTAAGGGTTAGTTTAAAAAAGATTCCGGCTTCTTGTGAATATATTTTTGAAAAGGAAGCATTTTCTGAATTTTTAAAAATAAATGGCGGTATAAATAAAATTTTTTCGCAAAATAAATCCTCCTTTTCTGCGCAAGAAAAGCGAGCTATTTCCGGGTCCCAGGCTGCGCAACCTGGACCTAGTACGTTTATTCAGAACCAAACCGGTCGCCCCTTTGCACCGTTTGCGTTCAATTATAATAATAGTTTTAGACATTATGCACCTCCCAAAGGAGTGTGTCCTAATTATGACTTTAATGAGCGTTTATTTCGACCTCAATTTAGATCACAATCTAAGCAAATGCGTTTTAACCGACCGCAATCTAACAGTACTAGTGCCTCGCGTCCAAGAGGCAAAGGTGATAAAAGATTTTGACTATTTACAGACGTTTCGGGGGGGCAGGTTAACGGAGTTTGTGAGTATTTGGAAAGAGAGGGGTGCTCCAGAAGCACTGCTAAAAATAATAACAGGTTACAAAATTCCTTTTCAAGCGAAACCGCCCTTGGTCATGCCGCGCCATACCAAGGTCCACTATCAAACTGTTCCATCTGTCGAGATGGATTTGGCAATAAACAATATGCTAACCGAAAATATTTAACAGCATGCCCCCGAAACGCCCAGTTTTTTATCTACCCTCTTTCTAACACCAAAAAGCGACGGTTCAATGCGTCCAATTTTCAATTTAAAAAGACTGAATCAGTATCTCAAAATAACGAAATTCCGACTAATTTCGGTACATCGAGTTCCAGATTTTCTACAGCCGCACGATTTCATGGTAAAAATCAATCTCACCCAAGCGTACTGTCACGTGCCCGTGGCCGTGAGTCATCGCTGCTTTCTGAGGTTGATGTACAAGGGCCAGATGTTACAGATGACCTGTTTACCATTTGGGCTCGCAACAGCACCCAAGGTTTTTGCGTCCCTGACGAACTGGACAGCGGAATTTCTGCGCGAAAAAGGTATTCGAATCATTGTTTTCCTCGACGATTTTTTAATTGTGTGCCAGGACAGAGCCAAGCTCGTCAACCAAGTGGAGTTCGTGCTAAAAAGTCTACAGGAGCTGGGCTGGAAGGTAAACACCAACAAATCTATACTCTCACCTCAGACCTCTTTAGAATACCTGGGTATAGTATGGGACACGTGGCAGAACATGAAGAGTTTACCACAAAACAAAATCCGGAAAATAAAGGTAAATATTTCACATCTATTGAAGAGTCAGGTCATAACTTTGAAAGAGGCTCAGAGTACTGCAGGCTTTCTAAACTTTGTCCGTCTCGTAATACCCCAGGGCCGGCTCAATTTCCGTTGTCTTTTAACACTTTCAAACAGACTGCTGAAACACCAAGACCGAACGTCGTTTCATCTGCCGCAACAGGTATAGGTTATATCGATGACGTCATTATCAGTTCAGAATCAGAAAGTCAGCATAGAGAACATTTAGAGCAAGTTTTTGATCGTTTTAATCAATTCGGTATAACTATCAATTTTTCAAAATGTAGTTTTGGTCAGCAAAAATTAGAGTTTTTAGGTTATGAAGTTTCTACCGAGGGCATTAAGCCGCTCGAAGACAAGGTTAAAGCAATTTTAGATTTTCCTAAGCCTGGTACTATAGAAGAACTTAGAAGATTTTTAGGCATGTTAAATTTTTATAGATCTCATATTCCTCACTCGGCTGAACATCAGTCAGAGTTAAATAAATATCTTGGTAGTGCGAAACGGAAAGACAAAAGTAAAATTAATTGGAATAAATTAGCAGAACAAAATTTTGAACAATGTAAGATCGATTTGAAAAATGCAGTTTTGTTAACATATCCTTCCTTAGATTCTCCATTGTCTCTTATGACCGACGCTTCAGATACGTGTATAGGTGCAGTTTTACAACAAAAAATTAACAATATTTGGCAACCTTTAGGATATTTTTCACGTAAACTTACGGAAGCTCAGCGTAAATACAGTACCTATGATAGAGAATTATTAGCGATATATTTATCAATTATTCATTTTCGCAACATGGTTGAAGGCCGCGAATTAATAGTTTATACAGATCATAATCCTATATCCTTATTCATTTCTGGCCAAAAATATCTATCTGTTACTAATTTTTTTGTAGCTCTAATACCCGGGTGACTTAAATTATGCACAGCATCAAAAGCTAAACGTCGAAATTGTTTAGGTAAATATGGTCGAATTCTATCTGTGGATGTTTCACAATAAATTTGTTTATTACAATCGAACATTGCAACACGCTTAAGTGTAAATTGACTGTTTACGTGTGACCGGTGTCGCATTTCTGCAAGTTGTTCATCCGTTTCCTGCGCTCGGGCGAGTTCTGCGAAATCTAACACGGTGGGACATGTTATTGTTTCAATTCTCGATAACGTGTCAGCGACTATATTTTCCCTACCTGTTACATGACGAATATCTGTACAAAACTCACTAATAAACATAATTTGCCTAGTTCTTCGAGCAGTTTCCCTATTTGTACCTATTTTACTAAATGCAAAACAAAGTGGTTTATGATCTGTATAAACTATTAATTCGCGGCCTTCAACCATGTTGCGAAAATGAATAATTGATAAATATATCGCTAATAATTCTCTATCATAGGTACTGTATTTACGCTGAGCTTCCGTAAGTTTACGTGAAAAATATCCTAAAGGTTGCCAAATATTGTTAATTTTTTGTTGTAAAACTGCACCTATACATGTATCTGAAGCGTCGGTCATAAGAGACAATGGAGAATCTAAGGAAGGATATGTTAACAAAACTGCATTTTTCAAATCGATCTTACATTGTTCAAAATTTTGTTCTGCTAATTTATTCCAATTAATTTTACTTTTGTCTTTCCGTTTCGCACTACCAAGATATTTATTTAACTCTGACTGATGTTCAGCCGAGTGAGGAATATGAGATCTATAAAAATTTAACATGCCTAAAAATCTTCTAAGTTCTTCTATAGTACCAGGCTTAGGAAAATCTAAAATTGCTTTAACCTTGTCTTCGAGCGGCTTAATGCCCTCGGTAGAAACTTCATAACCTAAAAACTCTAATTTTTGCTGACCAAAACTACATTTTGAAAAATTGATAGTTATACCGAATTGATTAAAACGATCAAAAACTTGCTCTAAATGTTCTCTATGCTGACTTTCTGATTCTGAACTGATAATGACGTCATCGATATAAATAAATAAGAAATCTAAACCTTTTAAAACTGTTTCTTGCATGAAACGTTGGAAAGTTTGCGCAGCATTTCGCAAACCAAATGGCATACGCATAAATTCAAATAAACCAAAAGGTGTAATAACTGCTGTCTTTTTTATGTCATTTTCTGCAACAGGCACAGAATTATAGGCTCTATTAATATCTAATTTAGAGAAAATTTTCTTATTACCCAAAATATATGTAAAATCATGTAAACGTGGTACTGGATAACGATCTGGTTTCGTAATTGCATTTAAACGTCTATAATCACCGCAAGGCCTAATATTACCATCTTTTTTGGGAACTATATGTAGTGGACTTGCCCAAGGACTACTACTCGGTCTACAAATCCCTAACTCTTGCATAACAATAAATTCATTTTTAGCCTTTACGTACCTGTCAGGAGGAAGCTGCCTCGCTCTCGCATGCACCGGCGGTCCTGTCGTCTCGATATAGTGACAAACATCGTGTTTTGGCGTCTCTTTGTAAGAAATAGGTTTAGTTAAATCAGGGAATTTATTCAATAAATCGGAATATGGACATTCCATAATTGTTTTTAAAGTGGGCACAGTAGAATTTGAGATATTTCCCTTAGTACTCAAATTAGTTACTTGATCAATCAATCTACGTCCGTTTAAATCAATTAATAATTTATGATTAGCTAAGAAATCCGCACCAATAATTGGTTGCTTTACATCCGCTAATATAAAAATCCAACGGAACGGTCGTCTCAGACCCAAATCTAGAGACAAAAAATGAATACCATATGTTTTAATTTCCGTTCCGTTAGCAGCAAATAATTTATATTTATTACCTTCTGCATAAACCTTACCATACACCACACTACGCGGGATGACGGACACATTTGCACCACTATCAACTAAAAAGTTTAGTCCTGAATTACTGTCCAAAACACTGAGACGGTTATTTCTGTAGACTCGGTCGCAGGCACCCGTCGCTGGCTGCACCGATGCTAGTTTTCCGCTGGTTTCTCACGCTGACTAGGTTTCCAGTTGCACGGTTTCACACATTTCGTCGCTTTGTTTTTATATTTGTAATGGTATTTACAAAGCCAATTGGGATTATGCCTTTGATTACGTTGAAATCTACCTCTTGACCTGGATCGTGACCTCGTTCTAAAATTTGATGTATTATTTCTTGTTTCCAATCTTCTCAGTCGATTATTTAATTTTTCTATCTCACCAATCAAATTATTTTCTGGACTGTTGCTTAAACTGGACTGTTGAACTGCTGATACCGAGTTTAAGGGTGTCATGCTCTCCATAACTTTATCTGCTATTGATGCCAAAATATCTTCACTTTTACTCTCGGATACGGCTAACACAGCTCTTATTGCCGGCGGTAATAAATTTTGCCATAAAACTAGAAGTGTTTCTGTTGTTACTCGTCCACGCGCCAAATCTTGCATTTTCCTCATTAATTGTGACGGTTTTTGATCACCCAATTCCATTTCGCCAATTAATTTTTTTATTTGTCGATCTTCCGATTCTTCAAAAATTTGTAATAATCTTCTTTTTAATTTTTCATATTTTCCTGTCTCCGGCGGGCTAATTAAAATGTCCGTGACTTGCTCGATGACATCTGGCGTTAATTTAGAAATTACTATTTGATATTTCGCCTCATCTGACATTTTCTGTGGCGATAAAACTGCTTCCGTTTGTATAAACCATATTTTCGGCGATTTCTTCCAAAAATCTGGGATGCGGGACGTAATGGAGATTGACGATAAACTTGCAAATTCTTCTTTAACCGGTTCCATGGTGATATTTAATTTTTATATGTACTTTTATGTGTTATTAAATTTTATTTAGTTATTTAAATTTTACCGCTGCCACCGCCCTGTAGTTTCTTCTTGAGTTGTCCGTATATATATTTATATATTAATTTTGAATATTTATTCTCCCTACTACACACTCACGTCGATATATCACGCCGGTCGAGATCACGTCGGGGTCACCAATTTAGTGTAGCTGTGTGTAGGGAGATGAAATTAAAGATAGCGGCCAATTAAATTTTATATTTCTTCTAAATTACACAAAAATATACTATATAAATTTATTAACTACAAAACGTGGGTCGGTGGCGCGAGCTATGGGACAACTGAGGGGCGACGCTATGTGACTGTGCGACGCGGCCGAAAATCCTGCGTCAGCACAGCACCTACATGTATATGGCTCAATACATAAAAATGAATCGCAAAATGTGTTGGTAAGCGCTTAATTCGAAAAATGCTGAACCGATTTCGTTAATTCTTTTTATAATATTTCTTGAACTACGATCAAGGTCAAGGTCAAGGTCAGATTCAATCGATTTTATCTCATCGATTTAAGATTGAAGTATATCTATACTAATATTATAAAGAGGAAAGGTTTGTCTGTATGTATGTATGTATGGTTTTCACGCATAAACTACTGAACCGATTACAATGAAATTTAGCACACGTATAGAGGGTAACTTGGATTAAGAAAAGAAAAAAAGAAAAGAAAAGAAACATTTATTTATCAAGGACAGCACAACACACACACATAAAACATAAAGAACCGTAAAAGATAAATAAGAAAGCACCACGACAAGAAAATAGCAACAATAACACTTAAATGATTAACATAAAAAAGCACGTAGAGAAAATAAAATTGATAATCAGTATTTTTTTTATTAAGGTGTGTCATACGACCCTGACAAAAAGGAGACAGCTCAGCATATGCTGCAACGTTCCGGAACATTGCCAGCGCTGTTTTTCAGTGCCCCCTTTATTATGAAGGCTTCGAGTTGGGACGAAAGGAGTAACCTAGGTTTACATATATACATAGATACACAAAAAATTAAATAAATGAGATATAATAAACTTATAGATAGGTACGATGATACAACGCGACTAACGATGAATATAAATACATAATAAATACATAAATAATAAATATTTCAGGGCAATTTTCACGTAAATTTAATTTAATTTACCACTAAAACTGGATTTGGTGTGCTAATAATATACTTTTAAATTTAGATTTAAAAGTATATAGTGTTCGTAGATTCCGTAACGGTGGAGGCAAGTTGTTCCAGCATTTAGTGGCGTTATATTTAAAGCTACCCTTAAAACAAGCGGAATGGTGTTTGGGTACGAGGAGTTTATTGGCAGCATCCCTGGTGTTGTATTTGGTGTTTTGTTCACTCCTCCAAATAAGTTTTTCGAACAGATAGTGAGGCGATTCTGTTTTGACAACACCAAAGAGAAGGGATGCAAAGTGCAATTGCCTGTGGTGCTCCATGTTTAGACATCGCGCATTATTAAGATGGGGCGTGATGTGATCCCTCGGTGGGACATTCCAGCAGAACCGTGCACATGCATTCTGCACTCGCTGGATTACACGTTTTGTACGACCTAATAACCGGTGTCCATACATCACATCCATATAATTGAACTTTGATAGAACTAGACTATCACATAATTTGAGTCTGAGACTGGGTTCAATATATTGTCTGATGCGATATAAAACCTTAAGTCTATAGAAACAATTAGCTGCTGTAGTGCTAATGTACTTCTCAAATCTCAGATTCTCATCAAAAATGATGCCCAGGTTTCTAACCTCCTCAACACGCTGTATGGGTACCCCGTCTATGCATAAAGATACAGATGGCAGCTTATTTTTTATTATTTTGACAGTAGAGGGGGTTCCGAGTATCATATATTTGGTCTTATTGGGGTTGAGAACAAGAGAGTTATTTTCCGACTGTTTACTTAATCATAGGTTAAAGTTACAATGTTCGACCAACAGATGACGCTAGGTGTATTCACTCGCGTATTAACTCTCGCTATAGAAATGTTTTTAATTTTTGATAAGTATTTTTACTGGTGTATGAAATATAGTTTGGTTTTTTACAAGTTTTGTGAGTGTTTAATTCAGTGATCCCCTAGTGATTCAACATTGGTGCCGAAACCCCGGAATTGGACTTGGTAAAAGTAAAGTGAAGTGAAGTTAGGACTTAGAAAAAATTAACAAATCTCAAACACTTAGAATTTTCGTTAAAGTTAATTTGTGGACTTAGAATAATTTGCAGTGATTTAACACTTAGAAAATTTACGAACATTTCTTCAAACACTTAGAATATTTTCTGGACTTAGTAAATTTTGCAGTGATCCGACACTTAGAAAATTTTGCAATAATTTTATGGACACTTAGAAAAATTTTGATGTCTGTGCTTGGGACTTAGAATTTTTCGAGTTCATGTCAAGGACTTAGAATTTTTCATCGAGTTTATGTCAAGGACTTAGAATTTTTTCGTCGAGTTTATTTTGAACTTAGAAATTTCTTATACTTTTGCTTGTCACACAGAAGATTGCATGTTAGACAAATATGGAAGCACATATGTCAATTCAATATGACCTTTTTGAGAAATTGAAGAAGGCGGAACTGAACTTCCGGAAGTCACCAAAGGAAAGAATTAAACCATCATATATTGAGACTCGTTTAGAGAATTTGGAAGACTTATGGAGAGAATTTAAAGCTGGTCATCGGAAGATTATTGCTTCAATATCTGCAGCGGAAAAGTCTAAGACTAAGTATTTCTCGGATGATTTATATGAAGAATTTGAGGAATTCTACACAACGTTTAAATGTGTCTTAAAAGATGCCTGTGCAACTGTACCTAAAAGCAATAATAATATTCCTAGTGTAACTAAAGAAGAAGTGAAACTTCCCACCATACAACTACAAACATTCAGTGGAAAGTATGAAGATTGGCAAGCGTTTCATGACATGCACATTTCTATTGTTCAGAATAATGCATCTTTGAGCAACGTTGAAAAGTTTCATTACTTGAAATCCAGTTTAACCGGAGAAGCTGCAACTTATTTGAATAATTATGCTACAACGGATCAAAATTATTTGGAAGCCTGGAAACAATTAGTGAAACGTTATGACAATAAGAAATATAATGTCAACACTGTTATGAAAAGGCTTTTTTCACAAAAGAAGATAACACATGAGATTTCAACAGGATTGAAGAGTTTAATTGATACTACATCATCTTGTTTAACGTCACTTTACAATATGAAAATTAAAACAGATAATTGGGATACATTTATTGTATATTTTGTTGTTACTCGGTTGGATGCGGAAACTCACAGATTATGGGAGAATCATGACAGCCAATTGAATCCAGAGGAATTGGCTACCTGGACACAACTTTTATCCTTCTTGGAGACAAGGTTTAGAACTTTGGAAAAGTTTGAAGCTGTAAAGCATACACCAAAGTCTCAGCAGGCTACTCCCGTCGTTAAACATAAATCTTTTCACAGTTCCATTCAACGTAAAGAATCTGTTGACAACATTTGTGCATTGTGCGAAGGGCCACATTTTATATACAGCTGTAAAAGCTTTCTCCAGCAGCCAGTAAATGCCCGTCAGAGCACAGTAGAAAATAAAAGATTGTGTTTCAATTGCCTCTCATCTACCCACACTGTTAAGAAATGCCGCCATTCAACCTGCTGTAAGAAATGTGGAAGGCGACATCATTCGCTGCTTCATCGCGAAAGGGATAATGCGCAAGAGAATCTTACGCATAATCAGCACTCACAGAACCAAGAGAGATCATCCCCATCAAACTCATCAACTGAGACGAAGATTTCAGCCCATTTTCGAAAGTGAACCCCGTTCCATTGTCAACTGAAATTCATGTCTCAGCCCATACAACTAGAGAAACTAGTCATGATGTGGTTCTCGCCACAGCCATAGTCAAAGCGTATTCTAGAAATGGTGTAAAACATATAGTGAGAGCGTTGCTTGATCAAGGCTCACAAGCATCGTTCATTTCTGAAAAGACTGTACAATTACTTGGACTTCCACGCATTCCCATAAATGGTTTGGTGTCAGGTCTTGGTGAGGGTTTAGCTAGGAGTAAATACATGGTTTCATTATTCATTGGTTTCATTATTTAAAAAAAAAATTCTGTAAATGATATTGTAGTTTACGTGACATCTTTTCCTACCACTTACATGACATACACATTACACACTCCACACATACGCCAATACACACACAATATATCTTTTTCATTCATTATGAATTCAAAATTTATTTTCAGTTTCAATCAAGGTTTCAATACCCGTGTTTTTTACTGTCAAAAACATGACTGATTTTAACTCTATTAATGACGACATCGAAAACATTTCTGTGTCTGAATCCCACATTTGTCAACCTGAGGACAGCATTTCTTATGTAAAAAATATTGCTACAGACTTTAAAATCTTACATGTCAATATACGAAGCATAAACTGCAATTTTACCCTTCTTCAAACTCTCTTGCATAGACTTGGATATCAACTGGATATCCTCGTTCTGTCAGAGTGCTGGTTAAGTAAAGCTCCATTTATTCCACATCTTCCAGGTTACGATTTCCATCAATCCAACTTTACTAACCAAAACGAGGGTGTAGTCACTTATGTTCGAGTTGGACTAAAATGCAAAGTAACATTACCTACGCTCAATGATGCAAACTGTGTTATTCTTGAATTTCCTGATTCTCTGGCTGTTGTCGCGTTATATCGATCGCCATCTTTCAAGAACCTTGAACCGTTCCTTTCTAGCTTAGAAAGCGTACTTCTTTCTATTAAGTTAAACAAGAGTGTTGTGGTTATAGGAGATCTCAATATCAATATAATCTCAAACAACACAAATTCTTCAACCGATGACTATCTTAATCTGTTAGCATCACATGCATTGCTACCTGCTCATCTTTTTCCAACACGTGAAGGCAATTGTCTTGATCATGTGATGCTTCGCACACTTTTCAAAGCCACTACGTTGGTACTCGATACGATGTTTACTGACCATAACCCCGTCCTATGTTTTATTCATACTAAAATTGCACAACCGAATGATAATGCTATTATAAATTCTCGTATTGACATTCCCTCAGTTGTTAATGCCCTTGAAAATACCGATTTTTCCTCTGTTCTAGTTTCCTCAGATCCAGAAGAGTCTGCATCCCAGTTAGTAAACATTCTATCCTCCACAATAAGCTCTCATAGACGTACTGTGCATGTCCCGTCTAGAAAACGTATTATAAAGCCTTGGATTACACCTGGTCTTCTGAAATGTATTCGCCATAGAGATAAACTGTACCGTAAACATAAGAAAAACCCAGAAGATAATCAGGACAAATTAATCTTCCAACGCTACAGAACCTTCTGTAATAAGCTCTTAAAGAGAACTAAACGGGAATACGAACATACCAAATTTCAGAAGATCAGGAATAATCCAAGGGCCGCGTGGAATGTTATCAAGGAGCTGTCAGGAATTAAAACAGGGGAGTCTTATGCAAGTAATTTACTGAATCGGTTCACCTGTAAAAAGTCATCTGTCAATGCCGTCAATAATTATTTTGCTAATGTGGGTAAAGATATGGCTTATAAAATTATTCACAGTACTCGGAGTGCTTCCTCAAATTATTGTAATACCCCTGAGGCTTTTCCACAAAACTCTTCTCAATCTTCTATAAATTCGATGGTACTACTGAGTATCGACAATGATGAAATCCATAAAATTATTTGCAATCTTAAAGACAAATGTGCTGTTGGCTGGGATGGGATACCCACGTCTGTCCTTAAATCGGCGCGGCATATACTCGTTCCTATTCTCTGTTACGTTTTTAACCTTTCCATCTCAAAAGGCATTTTTCCTACTGTATTTAAGAGAGCTGTTGTCCACCCGATCTTCAAGAGTGGAGATAGAGATGGTGTCTCTAATTACCGCCCAATATCTGTGCTTTCAGCTATTTCTAAAATCTTCGAAAAAGTGTTAAATAATAGGCTCCTTACTTTTCTTAACACCAATAATTTACTATCAAAAAATCAATTCGGTTTTAGACGTGGCCTATCCACGGAAGATGCTCTGTTGTCTTTGACCAATAGCATAATAAATAATTTTGAAGAACAAACGAAATCTGTTACTCTTTTTTTAGACCTCTCTAAAGCATTCGACACTGTCTCTATCTCTATTCTTATATCTAAATTGGAACGCTGTGGTATTCGTGGCTCTGTTCTGGATATTTTTGGTAGTTATCTTTCTGAACGTACGCAGTGTGTAGTTATTGATGATATTGTTAGTGAGCTTGAACCAGTTACTTTTGGCGTACCTCAGGGCAGCGTCTTAGGACCTACCCTGTTTCTAATTTACATAAATGATCTGTGTAATTTGTCTCTTAACAACTGTAAAATAATTTCTTATGCCGATGATACTGCTTTGATTGTCCATGCCCGAACTTGGGAGGAGGTTCGTAATGTTGCTGAAAATGCTCTAAAGATTGTTCAAGACTGGCTTCGACAAAACCTTCTCACGCTTAATATTGTTAAAAGTAAATACATAACTTTTGCCCCCAAACTTTCTTCCTTGCCTCCCTCAAGTTTCAACATATCCGCACATGACTGTCTCAAGAGCGTCCCTAGTGATCAATGCAATTGTATAAGTCTTGAAAGAGCCACTAGCTTGAGATATCTGGGCGTCACAATTGATCAAATGTTCTCGTGGAAGCAGCAGATCGATACTGTATGCTCTAAAATCAGAAAATTAACATTTGTGTTTAAACGCCTCAGAGGAGTCCTTGATATCTGTTACCTAAAAACTGTTTACTATGCATTGATTCAGTCTGTTACCTCTTACTGTATAACATCCTGGGGAGGCTGTGTCAAATCTTTGATGATAAGACTGGAACGAGCCCAACGGGCTGTCCTCAAAGCTCTCGTTAACAAACCTCTCCGCTATCCGACCAGCGAATTATATGCTCTCTGCCAAGTTCCCACCGTAAGACAATTGTTTATTCTCAAAGTTGTTCTGAGGAAGCACTCAGACACTGTGTATGACTTGGACTTTATAAATACTAGGCGCAGAAACGACAGAGTATGCGTTATTAAATATCGCAGAACAGCAATAGCTAGTCGCCACTATCTTTTCATAAGTTCGTTAATCTACAATAAAATTAATCAAGTCCTCAATATTTACCCACTCTGTCATTATAAGCTAAAAACCATACTCCTAAATTGGCTTCTATCCCTCTCGTATGATGAAACTGAACTAATTATTAAAACCACCATCTAAACTTCTACATTTCTCACTCAACCTCACAAACTCACATAATCTCACTCTCGCATACTCACACACATAACATTCACACACTCTCTCACAAACACATACCTGCACATTTTTGTCTTTTTAATTTTGTATAAGTAAATCGTCTTACTTACTTTTATCATTACTTTGTGTTTCTGTTTTGGATATATGAATGTTAAAATTTGATTAGTGGAACTACTAATGTTTGGAGGCGGGCGTTGGCACCTGTGCCGCAGCTTATTTAAGCTTTTATGGGTGCCATCGTGCATAAAGTTTTTGTAATGTGTTGTTGTGTTCCAAATAAACAATTTTGATTTGATTTTGATTTGATTGAATCGTATCACAACCCGTCTACCACAATCCAAGTAAATGCTCACGTTTTAAGTTCGTTGACTACTCATATTCCATCTCATAGATTGCATACGCCCAGTTGGCCAGATGTACATAATCTTACATTGGCTGACCCAAGTTATAATATTCCAGGTAAAATAGACGTTCTTTTAGGAGCGGATATTTACAGTGAAATCTTGCTTAATGGTGTGCTTAAAAATTCACAGGGTCTAGTAGCGCAAGAAACTACGTTAGGATGGATTTTATCAGGTAAGCTTCCACAAAGTTCAGAAAGATTAACAAATAGAAGTATCACTATGCATATTCAAGAAAGAAGCGACGAGCTTTTAAAGAAGTTTTTTGAAATGGAAGCAGAACCAGACAGTATAGAAAGAAAATTATCGCCAAGTGAAATCAAGTGTGAAGAGTTATATGACGCAACAACTACGAGAAATTCAGACGGAAGATTTGTAGTTAAGCTACCATTCACTAGTGACGATCCTCAATGCATGTATGGAAATTCAAAAGAAATAGCAGTAAGAAAATTGAAAGCGTTAGAAAGAAGACTTAAACAAAATTTAGAATTATACGAAGATTACCGAAAAGTTTTATGTGAATATTTGGAACTAAATCATATGATAGAAATTGAAGAGACAGATATCGATAACCCAAAGGCAGTTTATTTACCTCATCACGCTGTAGTAAGGAAGGAAAAGGACACTACTAAGGTGAGAGTCGTATTTAATGCATCATCGAAAGGTGTCAATGATGTATCTTTAAACGACGATCTGCACATAGGTCCTAAACTACAGCAAGATTTGAGACATCTGCTTATGAGGTGGAGAACTCATCGTGTATGTATCATAGGTGATTTGGTTAAGATGTATCGACAGATATTGGTTAAAGACGAAGATACCAACTTTCAAAGGATCGTGTGGAGAAATGACTCGAATCAACCAATTAAGCATTATAAATTATTGACCTTAACTTTTGGGACTGCTTGTGCTCCTTATTTAGCAGTTAAGACATTACAGACATTAGCAAAACAAGAGCAGCTCAGGTTCCCTACTGCATCGGAAATTACTCAGCGTGATTTTTATATCGACGACTTAATGACCGGGTGCGAAAATTTAGATGAAGCTTTACACATATACGACGAAATGAATAGTCTCATGAAGTCTGGTGGTTTTCAAATGCAAAAGTGGAGTAGTAATAACACCAACTTACTAAGTAAAATTGGTAAAGATAAAATGAGTGATGATTCCGTACGCATCAAATCAGATAATCAATTTAAAGTTCTCGGATTGTCTTGGAACAGAGAGACTGATAATTTCGAGTATACAATTAATTTACCAGATAGTCAACATTCTGTAACGAAGCGCCAAATATTATCTGATATAGCTCGATTATATGATCCGATAGGTTGGATAGCACCGGTAGTAGTTAAAGCAAAGATATTTATACAGAAGGTATGGAAAGCAGGATTAGATTGGGATGCAAATTTAACAGAAGACCTATTGATAGAATGGAATAATTTCAGGAAAGAGTTGAATGATCTGAAGAATATCGTCATTCCGCGCTGGCTTCATACAAGCAAAGATTGCGATATGGAACTACACGCATTTTCGGATGCTTCTAAAGCTTCATACGCAGCAGCAATTTATCTACGAGTTGTTAATAAACTTGACAAATCTGTGCATGTTACCTTAATCACAGCGAAGACTAAAGTTGCACCCATCGACAAAGAAATATCGATTCCACGATTAGAGCTCTGCGGTGCGACACTTGCAGCTAAACTCGTGTCTGAGGTCGCTCAAGTCATGGGTATAGTTAAAGAAAATACTTACGCTTGGACGGATTCAACTGTAGTCCTTGCATGGTTGAAAGGTCCTTCATCTCGTTGGGCTACATTTGTGAGCAATAGAGTATCAACAATACTTACCATTTTGGAATATAATCAGTGGGGACATGTACCTTCGGAATCGAATCCAGCGGACTGCGCCTCTCGTGGTCTTAAATCTACAGAATTAAAGAATTACTCACTTTGGTGGAAGGGTCCTGACTGGTTGTGTAATTCTACAATTGATATCGATCAACCGATTATACCAGATACAGAAGAAGAAAGAAATACTAAATCATTTTGTGTTCAACATCAGAAGGAAGAAGATTTTGAGTGGATTAGATTTTCGTCGTTGTTTAAAATGTTGAGAGTCATGGCATGGTGTCGTAGAATTTTTAATAGAGAAAAATCTAAATTACCGAAGTATTTAACATCTAATGAATTGAACGAGGCTTTATTTATGTGTATCAAACAAGTTCAACATCATGAATTTGCTGAAGATATAAAACATCTATCATCCAAAGGCTACGTTGTAAAGAAAAGCGTTCTTCACAAACTCACACCTTTTTTGGACGAAAAAGGCATTGTGCGAGTTGGTGGAAGAATCAAACAACATCCTATTATTATTCCCGGAAAAAGTCATTTGGCTACACTAATAATTTCGGATACTCATAGTCGTACTCTCCACGGAGGCCCTCAACTCATGCTAAATATTATAAGAGCAAAATATTGGATTCTACGAGCACGAGATCGTGTCAAAAAATTCTATAGAAGCTGTATCACATGTTTACGTCATTCTAAAGCTCAGAAAACGCAAATAATGGGTGAACTCCCAGATGTTCGATTAAACCCGAGCAAACCGTTTAGATCTACCGGAGTGGATTACGCTGGCCCTATATTAATGCGTTTCTCTCCAGGTCGTGGTTCCAAAGCCTACAAAGGGTACATTTGTATTTTTGTGTGCATGGTGACCCGAGCTATTCATTTGGAAGCAGTTTCTGATTTGAGTGCAAAAGGATTTATAGCTGCATTCCGAAGATTTACATCAAGGCGAGGTCACTGCCAGGATTTATATAGCGACAATGCTACCAATTTTGTAGGAGCGGACAAACTCTTGCAAAGCATGTTACGGGAGGCACGTAAAGAAAATCCCAATGAATTAGTGGATTTGTTGTCTTACGAATCTACGACGTGGCATTACATACCTCCATACTCGCCAAATTTTGGTGGATTGTGGGAGGCAGGGGTGCGATGCGTTAAAACACATTTACGTAAGGTGATAGGTGATAGTACGTTAACCTACGAAGAACTTACTACTGTACTTCACCAAATCGAAGCTTGCTTAAACTCACGTCCTATTACTTTACTTAATAATAATCCGGACGATCCCCTACCCCTGACACCAGGTCATTTTCTAGTCGGAGAACCGCTCATTAATATTCCCGATGAAATTCATCTTGTCCAAAACATATCTCATCTAGAAAGGTGGAAAACAGTACAGAAAATGGTTAATGAATTTTGGACAAGATGGTCCAAAGAATATTTAGTAACAATGGCCCATCGTCAAAAATGGACCACTAAAACTCCTGAACCAAACATAGGCGATATTGTTGTTTTAAGAGATGAACAGCTGCCGCCTTGTAAATGGGCATTAGGTAAAATTGTCGACAAACACCCGGGCCCAGATAAAATCACTCGTGTAGTAACTGTGAAATGTAAGAACGGTCTTTTTAAACGCGCTTTAAGTAAAGTTTGTGTATTGCCTAAATGATTATTTTTTTTTGTATCCAAGTCATTTCACGGTGGGCGGCAGATCTGTGCAGGTCTAATAAGTTTTTTTTGTTATTCATTATGTAATGTTGAGAAGTTTTTATTTTCGTTTTTATTATTTTTTACTTTGGTATTGTATAGAGTAATAGATATATATAGATATACTTAGATATACTTGTTAACAGAGTTACGAATTTATAAATGTAAATTTTTTTTGCCTGTAGCAGCAATACAAAAATATTTTCATTGCTTATTTTGTTTTGAGTATGTAGTTAGCTTGCTATGTAGTAGTGTTAAAGGTCGTAACTTCTTTTTTTGTATACTTTGTTCACTTATAAGTATTATTGTATTTATGTTGATTAAGAGGACAAGTCCTCGGTGGGCGGAATGTTTACTTAATCATAGGTTAAAGTTACAATGTTCGACCAACAGATGACGCTAGGTGTATTCACTCGCGTATTAACTCTCGCTATAGAAATGTTTTTAATTTTTGATAAGTATTTTTACTGGTGTATGAAATATAGTTTGGTTTTTTACAAGTTTTGTGAGTGTTTAATTCAGTGATCCCCTAGTGATTCAACACCGACCACATTCGTATTGAATCCAAATCTAAATTCAGCTTTTCTTCTGCAACTTGCGTCTCATGTGGGCGGAATGAAATATATAACTGTACGTCATCTGCATAAATGTGGTACCGACACGATTTTATTCGCGTCACTATGTCTGCACTGTACAGTATATATAAGAGGGGCCCCAAAATAGATCCTTGAGGCACTCCTCGTGTTACCGCTTTACATTCAGAGAGCATAGTTCTTCCATCCTCCTCTGCGACGGAAACAGTCTGAGTACGTGACGATAGGTAGCTATTAAACCACTTTACGGTCAATGAGCTTAAACCGTAATAAGTGAGTTTAGATAGCAGCAAAGGCACGTTAATGGTTTCAAATGCTCGCGTGTAGTCCAGTAATACCAGGAATGTACCTTTGCCCTCATCTTGAGCCGATAATATATCGTCTACAACGTCCGTTATGGCTGTTGCAGTACTTTTGTTTTTTCTAAAACCAGACTGACGATCTGGGAGGATATTATTGGTCTCTAAGAACTTCATTAACTGCTTATACACTATTTTTTCAATAACCTTGGAAAGGCAAGGCAGTATACTTATTGGCCGAAGGTCCTTCAGGACTTGTGGATTATTGATTTTCGGTACAGGACGAACGAGAGCACTTTTCCACAAACCAGGGAAGATGCCAGTGTTTAGAGATTCATTAATAATATGCGTTAGTATCGGTAAGGTAGAAGGTAAAGTGGATTTAAACATGTCTAAAGATATGTCATCAATTCCAATAGCTTGTGACTTTAGTTCCTTTAAAGTGCTAAACACCAATGACTCATTTACGTTCGTAAAATTGAAAATAGCATCACTGTGTCGATTAAATTCATAATATGTTAATATGGAAAGATGTAATTGGGCTTTACCAGGGACATTTAGAAAGTGGCTATTTAATATATTGGGATTATTGAGATGAGAAGGTAACAATGAATCCTTTTTAGAATTGATGGTAACATTGTCTTTTATGTGTTTCCACATGATCTTAGGTTTGTTTGAATTAGAATTAATGTATGAATTAAAGTAAACCTGTTTTTCACGATTTAAAGCTAAGCTGGTGAAATTTTTTAAATCCTTGTAATAATGTTTGTGTGCATCCTCCTTAGTGAGACGCGCTCTAATTCTAGCCTCATCGCGTAATTGGAACATTTTTTTAATGTTCTGTGTAATCCAGGGCGGCCGTTTCGTCTTGACGAAAATCCTTTTCTTAGGTGCAAATATATCATAAAGAGATATGATATATGAAGTCAGCATGTTAACCATTTCATCCACGTTATGAAAAGAGAACAGAAATGACCAATCGATATTATTCAGAGACTGATTAAAGTTATCTATATTAATGTTCGCTATAGGCCTGAAAGTGATAAATTTAGGTTTAGCTTTTTTCTTATAAATATTGAGTGTGCAGGAAACAAAAGCATGGCTGCTGAGTTCCTCTATGTGGTCTACCGCTAAATTACTCACTGGAACATTTGTGCATATTACCTCTAATAAAGTTTGGTTGAACCGTGTAAAATGTGTCGGCTGTGATACTTGTTGCGTTAAATTGACACTTTGAAGAAATTTTTTTAGTTTAATACAGTTTATATGGTCGTCGTCCAAGAGATTGATATTAAAATCCCCTACGAGAATAAGGCTGTCACACCACACAAAAGAACCAATAGAATCAGTAAGCGCATCTAGGAACAAATTAATATCCAGCCAGGGAGGGCGGTAAGCAGTACCGACCACGATGTTCTCGCCACCTAAGTTAATCTTAAGCCACATCTGTTCCACGCCATGCGCTAGCGGATGTGGTGTAACTCTCACCGACGTACCAATTTTAATATAAAAACCAACTCCCCCACCTCGAGAACGGAGAGTGAGCGGCCGAGGAACGTGGCGTAACCTGTAGCCCGGCACAACCGGAGCGCGCCCCTCCTCGCCATCCCTCAGCCAAGTCTCGTTGATAGCCATCACATCTACTTTATGGCGCTCCATTGCCACCAGAAACTCATCATGCCTCGTACCCAAAGAACCAGGATTCAGAAGACCAACTTTAAATTTATTTTTGTTGTTCATTGTTATTGCAAATGTATAAATATAAGAAACGCAAATAAATTAAATATAATCTATTATAATAAAACTTTAAAACGTATACACAAACTATAATACTAGAAGAGACAAGTAGAAGCATTAAAGAAGACATTATTAAGATATTTAATGAATTAAATATAAAAATAAAATGTAAAATACAAGGGACATAGTCTTTTAAACTCGAGAAACAATTGACACACCTCAATAAATCCGACTGCGTGGAGAATAAAATTATATAAATCGCATAGCAAAAAGACATCTAGATTTACATATTATTATAACAAATTTTGCGAAATTAAAAACAAATTGTCCCATAATCTTTTGAAAGTGAGTATTTAAGCGAAGCGGTATTTCGATCTCAAAATTAACTTTATGATGCTCCCTATACTCCCCTTTTTTACAATAATTTAATTCTAATATTAAAAGATAACATTTATTAAATAATATTGAGAAACTAAATCTATACATTGAACATAACACTAAACATGTAATATTTTTCATACAATGAGTGTTTAAAAATACAACTAGCCAATAGATGTTTAAATTGAACAATGGGAAAGTTTGGTAATAACACGTATAATATATTTTTGTAAGAAGAAATTCACGATATAATATTACGTATGTTAAATAAGGATGTATTAAAACATGGCTGGCCGTTACATGAATCATTAACGTAATAATCTTACAACGTTTGTACGATATACATCTAACGCTATGTATAATAATAACATAATGAAATATTACAAAAAGAACGCGTACAAGTGATAACTGCGTTAAAAACAACCGACTTCAAACTTGCACTTGCAAAATTTACAAATAGCTACAGACAAAAATGCTCATAAAATAAAAACTACTGGGCTTATCCGAATAAAATTTTTATGGGACCAATTCGACACCATCCCGCATCGAACAAAAAAAGAATCACGTAAATCGGTTCAGAAACCTCGGAGTAATCGGTGTACATACATAAAAAAAAAAAAAAAAATATATATACCGGCCGAATTGATAACCTCCTCCTTTTTTTTGAAGTCGGTTAACTGTCAAACTTAGTGATATTTTCATACTAGCTGTGCACCCGGGCTTTGTCGCCTTTCGTGTTTGAACACTTTCGGATATCGTAACTGTCACCTACTCAGCCTCAATGATTTCCAAGAAAAATGTGTTTTATTTTATTTTTATTAAATATTTTATAAATTATGTGTTGTTTTATTTAATCCTTTAGTAGAGTATTATATATCTATAAACAAATTAATCGCAATATGTGCTCGAGAACTGCTGAACCGATTTCGTTAATTATTTTTTTTATAATATTCCTTGAAGTACGAGGTTGTTTCTTATGAAGAGAAAACCAATACAAAATTGTGTACTACGAGTGAATCCGGGGCGGACCGCTAGTATTGTATATATTAGGATATCACTAGGTCAAGGTCAAGGTCAAGGTCAAGGTCAGATTCAATCGATTTTATCTCATCGATTTTAGATTAAAGTATATTTTTATATGTATATGGCTCAATACATAAAAATGAATCGCAAAATGTGTTGGTAAGCGCTTAATTCGAAAAATGCTGAACCGATTTCGTTAATTCTTTTTATAATATTTCTTGAACTACGATCAAGGTCAAGGTCAAGGTCAGATTCAATCGATTTTATCTCATCGATTTAAGATTGCAGTATATCTATACTAATATTATAAAGAGGAAAGGTTTGTCTGTATGTATGTATGTATGGTTTTCACGCATAAACTACTGAACCGATTACAATGAAATTTAGCACACGTATAGAGGGTAACTTGGATTAAGAAAAGAAAAAAAGAAAAGAAAAGAAACATTTATTTATCAAGGACAGCACAACACACACACATAAAACATAAAGAACCGTAAAAGATAAATAAGAAAGCACCACGACAAGAAAATAGCAACAATAACACTTAAATTAATAACATAAAAAAGCACGTAGAGAAAATAAAATTGATAATCAGTATTTTTTTTATTAAGGTGTGTCATACGACTCTGACAAAAAGGAGACAGCTCAGCATATGCTGCAACGTTCCGGAACATTGCCAGCGCTGTTTTTCAGTGCCCCCTTTATTATGAAGGCTTCGAGTTGGGACGAAAGGAGTAACCTAGGTTTACATATATACATAGATACACAAAAAATTAAATAAATGAGATATAATAAACTTATAGATAGGTACGATGATACAACGCGACTAACGATGAATATAAATACATAATAAATACATAAATAATAAATATTTCAGGGCAATTTTCACGTAAATTTAATTTAATTTACCACTAAAACTGGATTTGGTGTGCTAATAATATACTTTTAAATTTAGATTTAAAAGTATATAGTGTTCGTAGATTCCGTAACGGTGGAGGCAAGTTGTTCCAGCATTTAGTGGCGTTATATTTAAAGCTACCCTTAAAACAAGCGGAATGGTGTTTGGGTACGAGGAGTTTATTGGCAGCATCCCTGGTGTTGTATTTGGTGTTTTGTTCACTCCTCCAAATAAGTTTTTCGAACAGATAGTGAGGCGATTCTGTTTTGACAACACCAAAGAGAAGGGATGCAAAGTGCAATTGCCTGCGGTGCTCCATGTTTAGACATCGCGCATTATTAAGATGGGGCGTGATGTGATCCCTCGGTGGGACATTCCAGCAGAACCGTGCACATGCATTCTGCACTCGCTGGATTACACGTTTTGTACGACCTAATAACCGGTGTCCATACATCACATCCATATAATTGAACTTTGATAGAACTAGACTATCACATAATTTGAGTCTGAGACTGGGTTCAATATATTGTCTGATGCGATATAAAACCTTAAGTCTATAGAAACAATTAGCTGCTGTAGTGCTAATGTACTTCTCAAATCTCAGATTCTCATCAAAAATGATGCCCAGGTTTCTAACCTCCTCAACACGCTGTATGGGTACCCCGTCTATGCATAAAGATACAGATGGCAGCTTATTTTTTATTATTTTGACAGTAGAGGGGGTTCCGAGTATCATATATTTGGTCTTATTGGGGTTGAGAACAAGAGAGTTATTTTCCGACCACATTCGTATTGAATCCAAATCTAAATTCAGCTTTTCTTCTGCAACTTGCGTCTCATGTGGGCGGAATGAAATATATAACTGTACGTCATCTGCATAAATGTGGTACCGACACGATTTTATTCGCGTCACTATGTCTGCACTGTACAGTATATATAAGAGGGGCCCCAAAATAGATCCTTGAGGCACTCCTCGTGTTACCGCTTTACATTCAGAGAGCATAGTTCTTCCATCCTCCTCTGCGACGGAAACAGTCTGAGTACGTGACGATAGGTAGCTATTAAACCACTTTACGGTCAATGAGCTTAAACCGTAATAAGTGAGTTTAGATAGCAGCAAAGGCACGTTTATGGTTTCAAATGCTCGCGTGTAGTCCAGTAATACCAGGAATGTACCTTTGCCCTCATCTTGAGCCGATAATATATCGTCTACAACGTCCGTTATGGCTGTTGCAGTACTTTTGTTTTTTCTAAAACCAGACTGACGATCTGGGAGGATATTATTGGTCTCTAAGAACTTCATTAACTGCTTATACACTATTTTTTCAATAACCTTGGAAAGGCAAGGCAGTATACTTATTGGCCGAAGGTCCTTCAGGACTTGTGGATTATTGATTTTCGGTACAGGACGAACGAGAGCACTTTTCCACAAACCAGGGAAGATGCCAGTGTTTAGAGATTCATTAATAATATGCGTTAGTATCGGTAAGGTAGAAGGTAAAGTGGATTTAAACATGTCTAAAGATATGTCATCAATTCCAATAGCTTGTGACTTTAGTTCCTTTAAAGTGCTAAACACCAATGACTCATTTACGTTCGTAAAATTGAAAATAGCATCACTGTGTCGATTAAATTCATAATATGTTAATATGGAAAGATGTAATTGGGCTTTACCAGGGACATTTAGAAAGTGGCTATTTAATATATTGGGATTATTGAGATGAGAAGGTAACAATGAATCCTTTTTAGAATTGATGGTAACATTGTCTTTTATGTGTTTCCACATGATCTTAGGTTTGTTTGAATTAGAATTAATGTATGAATTAAAGTAAACCTGTTTTTCACGATTTAAAGCTAAGCTGGTGAAATTTTTTAAATCCTTGTAATAATGTTTGTGTGCATCCTCCTTAGTGAGACGCGCTCTAATTCTAGCCTCATCGCGTAATTGGAACATTTTTTTAATGTTCTGTGTAATCCAGGGCGGCCGTTTCGTCTTGACGAAAATCCTTTTCTTAGGTGCAAATATATCATAAAGAGATATGATATATGAAGTCAGCATGTTAACCATTTCATCCACGTTATGAAAAGAGAACAGAAATGACCAATCGATATTATTCAGAGACTGATTAAAGTTATCTATATTAATGTTCGCTATAGGCCTGAAAGTGATAAATTTAGGTTTAGCTTTTTTCTTATAAATATTGAGTGTGCAGGAAACAAAAGCATGGCTGCTGAGTTCCTCTATGTGGTCTACCGCTAAATTACTCACTGGAACATTTGTGCATATTACATCTAATAAAGTTTGGTTGAACCGTGTAAAATGTGTCGGCTGTGATACTTGTTGCGTTAAATTGACACTTTGAAGAAAATTTTTTAGTTTAATACAGTTTATATGGTCGTCGTCCAAGAGATTGATATTAAAATCCCCTACGAGAATAAGGCTGTCACACCACACAAAAGAACCAATAGAATCAGTAAGCGCATCTAGGAACAAATTAATATCCAGCCAGGGAGGGCGGTAAGCAGTACCGACCACGATGTTCTCGCCACCTAAGTTAATCTTAAGCCACATCTGTTCCACGCCATGCGCTAGCGGATGTGGTGTAACTCTCACCGACGTACCAATTTTAATATAAAAACCAACTCCCCCACCTCGAGAACGGAGAGTGAGCGGCCGAGGAACGTGGCGTAACCTGTAGCCCGGCACAACCGGAGCGCGCCCCTCCTCGCCATCCCTCAGCCAAGTCTCGTTGATAGCCATCACATCTACTTTATGGCGCTCCATTGCCACCAGAAACTCATCATGCCTCGTACCCAAAGAACCAGGATTCAGAAGACCAACTTTAAATTTATTTTTGTTGTTCATTGTTATTGCAAATGTATAAATATAAGAAACGCAAATAAATTAAATATAATCTATTATAATAAAACTTTAAAACGTATACACAAACTAAAATACTAGAAGAGACAAGTAGAAGCATTAAAGAAGACATTATTAAGATATTTAATGAATTAAATATAAAAATAAAATGTAAAATACAAGGGACATAGTCTTTTAAACTCGAGAAACAATTGACACACCTCAATAAATCCGACTGCGTGGAGAATAAAATTATATAAATCGCATAGCAAAGACATCTAGATTTACATATTATTATAACAAATTTTGCGAAATTAAAAACAAATTGTCCCATAATCTTTTGAAAGTGAGTATTTAAGCGAAGCGGTATTTCGATCTCAAAATTAACTTTATGATGCTCCCTATACTCCCCTTTTTTACAATAATTTAATTCTAATATTAAAAGATAACATTTATTAAATAATATTGAGAAACTAAATCTATACATTGAACATAACACTAAACATGTAATATTTTTCATACAATGAGTGTTTAAAAATACAACTAGCCAATAGATGTTTAAATTGAACAATGGGAAAGTTTGGTAATAACACGTATAATATATTTTTGTAAGAAGAAATTCACGATATAATATTACGTATGTTAAATAAGGATGTATTAAAAAACATGGCTGGCCGTTACATGAATCATTAACGTAATAATCTTACAACGTTTGTACGATATACATCTAACGCTATGTATAATAATAACATAATGAAATATTACAAAAAGAACGCGTACAAGTGATAACTGCGTTAAAAACAACCGACTTCAAACTTGCACTTGCAAAATTTACAAATACCTACAGACAAAAATGCTCATAAAATAAAAACTACTGGGCCTATCCGAATAAAATTTTTATGGGACCAATTCGACACCATCCCGCATCGAACAAAAAAAGAATCACGTAAATCGGTTCAGAAACCTCGGAGTAATCGGTGTACATACATAAAAAAAAAAAAAAAATATATACCGGCCGAATTGATAACCTCCTCCTTTTTTTTGAAGTCGGTTAACTGTCAAACTTAGTGATATTTTCATACTAGCTGTGCACCCGGGCTTTGTCGCCTTTCGTGTTTGAACACTTTCGGATATCGTAACTGTCACCTACTCAGCCTCAATGATTTCCAAGAAAAATGTGTTTTATTTTATTTTTATTAAATATTTTATAAATTATGTGTTGTTTTATTTAATCCTTTAGTAGAGTATTATATATCTATAAACAAATTAATCGCAATATGTGTTCGAGAACTGCTGAACCGATTTCGTTAATTATTTTTTTTATAATATTCCTTGAAGTACGAGGTTGTTTCTTATGAAGAGAAAACCAATACAAAATGTGTACTACGAGTGAATCCGGGGCGGACCGCTAGTATTGTATATATTAGGATATCACTAGGTCAAGGTCAAGGTCAAGGTCAAGGTCAGATTCAATCGATTTTATCTCATCGATTTTAGATTAAAGTATATTTTTATATGTATATGGCTCAATACATAAAAATGAATCGCAAAATGTGTTGGTAAGCGCTTAATTCGAAAAATGCTGAACCGATTTCGTTAATTATTTTTATAATATTTCTTGAACTACGATCAAGGTCAAGGTCAAGGTCAGATTCAATCGATTTTATCTCATCGATTTAAGATTGAAGTATATCTATACTAATATTATAAAGAGGAAAGGTTTGTCTGTATGTATGTATGTATGGTTTTCACGCATAAACTACTGAACCGATTACAATGAAATTTAGCACACGTATAGAGGGTAACTTGGATTAAGAAAAGAAAAAAAGAAAAGAAAAGAAACATTTATTTATCAAGGACAGCACAACACACACACATAAAACATAAAGAACCGTAAAAGATAAATAAGAAAGCACCACGACAAGAAAATAGCAACAATAACACTTAAATTAATAACATAAAAAAGCACGTAGAGAAAATAAAATTGATAATCAGTATTTTTTTTATTAAGGTGTGTCATACGACCCTGACAAAAAGGAGACAGCTCAGCATATGCTGCAACGTTCCGGAACATTGCCAGCGCTGTTTTTCAGTGCCCCCTTTATTATGAAGGCTTCGAGTTGGGACGAAAGGAGTAACCTAGGTTTACATATATACATAGATACACAAAAAATTAAATAAATGAGATATAATAAACTTATAGATAGGTACGATGATACAACGCGACTAACGATGAATATAAATACATAATAAATACATAAATAATAAATATTTCAGGGCAATTTTCACGTAAATTTAATTTAATTTACCACTAAAACTGGATTTGGTGTGCTAATAATATACTTTTAAATTTAGATTTAAAAGTATATAGTGTTCGTAGATTCCGTAACGGTGGAGGCAAGTTGTTCCAGCATTTAGTGGCGTTATATTTAAAGCTACCCTTAAAACAAGCGGAATGGTGTTTGGGTACGAGGAGTTTATTGGCAGCATCCCTGGTGTTGTATTTGGTGTTTTGTTCACTCCTCCAAATAAGTTTTTCGAACAGATAGTGAGGCGATTCTGTTTTGACAACACCAAAGAGAAGGGATGCAAAGTGCAATTGCCTGCGGTGCTCCATGTTTAGACATCGCGCATTATTAAGATGGGGCGTGATGTGATCCCTCGGTGGGACATTCCAGCAGAACCGTGCACATGCATTCTGCACTCGCTGGATTACACGTTTTGTACGACCTAATAACCGGTGTCCATACATCACATCCATATAATTGAACTTTGATAGAACTAGACTATCACATAATTTGAGTCTGAGACTGGGTTCAATATATTGTCTGATGCGATATAAAACCTTAAGTCTATAGAAACAATTAGCTGCTGTAGTGCTAATGTACTTCTCAAATCTCAGATTCTCATCAAAAATGATGCCCAGGTTTCTAACCTCCTCAACACGCTGTATGGGTACCCCGTCTATGCATAAAGATACAGATGGCAGCTTATTTTTTATTATTTTGACAGTAGAGGGGGTTCCGAGTATCATATATTTGGTCTTATTGGGGTTGAGAACAAGAGAGTTATTTTCCGACCACATTCGTATTGAATCCAAATCTAAATTCAGCTTTTCTTCTGCAACTTGCGTCTCATGTGGGCGGAATGAAATATATAACTGTACGTCATCTGCATAAATGTGGTACCGACACGATTTTATTCGCGTCACTATGTCTGCACTGTACAGTATATATAAGAGGGGCCCCAAAATAGATCCTTGAGGCACTCCTCGTGTTACCGCTTTACATTCAGAGAGCATAGTTCTTCCATCCTCCTCTGCGACGGAAACAGTCTGAGTACGTGACGATAGGTAGCTATTAAACCACTTTACGGTCAATGAGCTTAAACCGTAATAAGTGAGTTTAGATAGCAGCAAAGGCACGTTTATGGTTTCAAATGCTCGCGTGTAGTCCAGTAATACCAGGAATGTACCTTTGCCCTCATCTTGAGCCGATAATATATCGTCTACAACGTCCGTATGGTCCGTTGCAGTACTTTTGTTTTTTCTAAAACCAGACTGACGATCTGGGAGGATATTATTGGTCTCTAAGAACTTCATTAACTGCTTATACACTATTTTTTCAATAACCTTGGAAAGGCAAGGCAGTATACTTATTTATTTATTTTTATTTATTATACTTTATTGCATTAAAAAAATACATAAACACATATAACAAAGACAAGACTACAGAAACAGCAAAGGGCGGCCTTATCGCTAGGTAGCGATCTCTACCAGGCAACCCAAGAATCAGAGGAAATATAACAATATGATGTGGGTGAGCAAAAATAAGGCAATACTAACGTATTGGAAAATGTACAAAATAAACATATACAAAGAAAACATAAGTACTTACTAATAGTAATATAAAATACATAAAATATATAAATAAATACATAAATGCGATAATAATTATAATAAATAATTATACATACACCTACATACTTACAATACATACAATAAATACATAAATACACATACAAATATATATCCATAGCACATATACAATATACATATGTACAAGATAAACATTAGTAACTATGCAGAAAAGAAGGAATCAGAAAAATAGAATAAAACAAATAAAAATAAACGTAAATACGACAGCTACACAAAATTATACAAGAGATAAATAATATTTTTTTAATAAAAACTAGCTGTTGCCCGCGACTTCGTCCGCGATTACGTCGTTTTTCGTCATTCGTCGTTTAAAAAAAAATACGTGACACTTTATTTTTGAATGTTCTTAATTATTGTCTCTTATAAAATTTAACTACATTAAAATTGAACACTGATAAGAAAATCTTAAAATCTAAAGACAACATGAATGAATGTGATTTAAATTCTACATTCAGTATTTCAAATAATAATCTAAATTAAATGTAGATTAACAGTTTGAGCGCACCATTATAGAATATGTACCTAAGTATTAAATTACGTCAGTATACATAGTAACTTTACTAAAAACACGATGACTTTCTTTCGCGCTCGGTACCACAAACTAAGCATGTTTGTGGTACGTGGCCCGCGTCACTTGACCCCCCGCGAGTTCCCCTCCGTTGCTATGCGAAAATACATTCGTTGCTCTACTGTAGGAAAAATTGTAATACTGTGGCCTGGGCGTTATAACACGTCCAGGGAGTTCCTGAGTGCCGATATCACCATCTTGAGGAAAAGCTTCTAATGTCGATTTAAAACTGCATACATACGAATTAACCTGTTAAATATTGATTTCTTGTATTCCACTATTCGTTGTAGTCGAATACAAAATATATTTAAACAAACTTAGGTTGGCCTTCAGGCAAAAGGGATCCTATCAAATGGTAAACTTGACCTTGTATCTTAAAAGTAAGCATGAAAGGACCTTCTGATAATTATTGAGCACCAAAGGATCATTTGAAACGCACTACTATAAGAGCGAATATTGTCTAATAACAGTTTAGATTGCACAGTATGTTCCTCTAAAAGTAGTGATTTCAAAGGTTCCGGTGTATCTTCAAACGAAAGCCGTCTCCTTACTCCACTTTAAAGCATGTAAAGCATGCAAAGAACATACTACGTTAATATCGCCTATACAGAAGATGATCTGTAATAAATTGTGAGGTTATAAGCAAACCCACTTTTATATTTGTCGGACCACACCACCGAATTCGTAGATTGTTTACCTCTAAGTCATCAAGACTATGACGAAATCGTCTGCAGTAAGACGGGCCTCTCGCTATTCGTCCGTTTTCAGAGACTGAATAATTTCAATTCTTAATCTTTCATTAAACAAATATTAATCGTTCTTGTCTCAAATAATTGTAATATTCGCGTCCCTACTCTAGTCATTGCTTATGCTCATGTTCATCTTCAAGAGATCGAATAATATTATGATGCACCCTATCATTTGTCAAACGGTCTTCATATTGAGTAAAGTTTCAGATTCTCGAGATAAAATATGACTGTCGTGATCAGTAGTGAGACGTAATTCCCTCTCAGTGAGGGTTTCGGTCTAACGGGATAATAGGGGAAACCGGGTTTGTTTGTCTCACGGGTTGGTTGTCACAGCGGTCTTAACACAAAACTGAACTATCGAATAAGTCTGTTGAAAAGCGTGGCAAAAGCGATACAGTGACAACGCTGTCCCCACTTCGCGTCAGACCGCCCCGATCTGCCGTGAGGCCGCCTTTTTTTAGTGGGGAAATCTTCTGGAAGTGGGTTAGGTTTTGTATATGTCTATTATTTGTTTTATTTATTATTATTAAACATCTTGCATAGATTTCCCCACTAACGAACGACGACGAACGACGAACCCACGGCCTCCGGGGAAGAGGCCGTGGGTTATGTCGGATTCCTACCGACCAAAACCCCACTGTGTTCCGTCGAGCCGCATCAACGACAGGGCCACGGGTATGTGTAGAATTCATCCGTGACTGCCGTGAGGGCCTCACAAGTGTTTATAGTTTTCGCACAGATTTTTAATGATGACCGAATATGGTCCTCATAACATCACCATCAGAAAAAAGGAAGTGAGTCAACCTAAGAGCAATTAACCTATAGAGTACTTGTATCGAGCGTATACAATTTACATATATTTGTTTCTCTCTATCTAAAGAAAACGTCGTATGAAAGAATGAGACAGCTATAGACAACAAGCTACGTTTCAACATAGTCATGGCACCATTTTTACTATAGGTACGTATTTAGATAGATAGAAGGTGATAGTGATGGGATGTGCTTCAATCGATAAAATCGTGAATGTATTTTGCATTTACGGTTTCGTGAAATAATAAATAATAAAAAAAACAAAACTTATAATTAATTTCAGTTGAATACATTATTTGTTTAATCCTACGTATATAATAAATGCGAAATTATGTGAGAAGGGATGTTACTCTTTCACTGCGGAACCGATTACAATGAAATTTTGTACATACACACATAGGTTAGGTTTTATCCCGGAAATCCCACGTGAACGGGAACTGTGCAGGATTTTCTTTAAAAACGCGGGCGGAAAGTTAGTACATTATAAAAGAAATTTTAAAACTTGAAATGTAATTTAAAATAAAGAAGGAAATGATGATAAAGTTAAAGGAGTGAGGAGAAAGGCACAGTCAGCATGAAGGAATCATGCAGCATTTTAACAAGTTAATAAAAGGACAGTCTTAATGAAAACATTTTCCTAACATCCTACTAATAAATCGAAAGTTTGTGAGGATGGATGTTTGTTACTCTTTCACGCGAATACTACTAAACCGATTACAATGAAATTTGGAAAAAATACTTTTGATCCCGTAAATCCAACAGGAATGGGAACTATGCGGGTTTTTCTTTGAAAACGCATGTATATTAAGTATGTATTTCAATAGTAGTTTCTCATCTATGAGAACTGTCATTTAATCAACCGTTTAATTTTCACATAGTTACACATTTAAAGTAACTTATGTGTAAAAAATTTCAAAATAAAAATTCACTCTCTTTAATCAAATGTATTTATTATCTAACTACAGGAACAAAAAAAAACGTAAGCGTAAGATTGCACAATTCTTCTAGAGTATCCATCTTGATAACACGCAGGCTCGAAATGCAGTGAACACAATATAGCAAATTGTGGCGGCGTCCAATCAACTCATGTCTCATGTTTTATACCCATTTTTTATTTAGCTCTGGAAATCTAAAACAAAATGAATTTATTAATAATCTGAAAGAGAAATTAATAAACAACAAACGAAAACTAAAACACATAGTGCAAATAAAACAACCACGTGGTATGTTTTATTTTCCTGCGGTAAAAAATTTACATCTATTATTTGCAACAACAACTACATATAAATCTGATTTATGAAACAAAATAAATAAATCAACGTTAATATGAAATAGATTTTTTGTCATAAATCGATAATATACGCTAGATGTGTTACAACACTACGGTGGTAAACAAAATGCCAAACGTGATATTATTGTGACGTTTTTTAAAAATTATTTCATTATTTTATATTCCACAACCCCATAAAGTGGGTAAATGTTACAGTTACAACATAAAATTACAAAAAAGCGCTTGATAAAACCTTCAAATAGGTTTAAAACATAAATATTTATCAATTTGCTGAAAATCACTTACCGATGGAAAGATATTTTTACATTGTTTTTATCCAAAACTCCCATTCGACTAGTGATAGCCGGTTGCTAAACATACAATAGTTATTTTAGCACACTGACAAATAAAAAGAAACACTGTACACTTTATATTTTCTAAATATTTCGTTAAAAACACTTGACGCACTAAGCCCACCAGCTGGTTGGAAAACAAACTGACTGCCGGCGCGCTACGTTTGAAGACAGTGCAGATACTCTATCGCTATCTCAATCTGGCTTATGCTGTTATTGACTAAGAGTAAGTAGATTAGAAAATATGTATTTTGTTCTGTCTTAATATAAGAACTCTATAGGTTAATTGCTCTTAGGAGTCAACCATAAAAGATATACATTTATGATGTTGGGAGATATTTTTTATATAATAAGGAGAATATTTCTTTCATACAATATGATTTCTGTGTAGCTTTAACTCTACTTTTACTGCTCTGCTCAGGAATATGAAAAATAATTGTACCAAGTTTCGTTTAAATCCGTCGAGTAGTTTTTGTTTCTAAAACGGTTATACGGACAGACAGACGGACAAAAATTTTACTGTTTGCTTCTTTGGCATCAGTGTCGATCCCTAATCACCCCGTGATAGTTATTTAGGAAATATATTTCATGTACAGATTTAATATAAGTAAACATAATATATTTAGATTCCAATTTCCATGTAACGTTAAATTCGACTATAGAATAACTAACAGACAACGCAGGTTACTCTCGTTTCCATAAGTTGAGGCGGCTACATATTCGGTCCTCATAACATCACTTTTAGTGAACGAAACGACAGCGCGGTTTAATTCGATGCCAACACCATAAGAAAAAAGGAAATATTTTTAACTGTGAAAAAATATTATGATTTACTATTAACACTATTTTAATCTTAGATACACATAATAAATCTGTAGAAGGGTTAATTATGTACATTGAAAATATTGAAAAAATAAATAGCAGGGGGTGTTACTGGATCGATACCAAACCCAAATATGTGATTAAAAAAATTTTTGTCTGTCTGTCTGTCTGTATGTGAAGGCATCACGTGAAAACTAACGGTTCGATTTCGATGAAACTTGGTATAATTAGATATACCTTATTATCCTGGGCATAAAATAGGATACTTTTTATCCCGGAAAAATACGTAGAAAAAAAACTAAATCTTAATTTTTCCGCGCGGACGGAGTCGCGGGCGGAAGCTAGTATTTAAAATATATGGCTGTGAGTGTGTAAAAATAAATCCAGCTAGTTTCACATCACACTTATGTTTATAATTAGCTATACAACATGAAAATATACATATTAATTACCAAGCAATAATCATACAGGTAAATACTGAAGAAAAGTATTAACAGTCAAAGTTTATTTTTACTAACATTTAACAACATGTAAATGATGAAGAAATAATAATTATCAACGAACTAACCTTTTCTATAATACTTAACACAGCACATTTTTTAAATTATCTTGCTCAACTCTGCTCAAAAATTTGAGGGTTTTGTTGAAACTTTAATGTGTCAAAACTATGATATATCTAAACTACGATACAACTTGCATGCGGAAATGCTCATTACAATCAGTAAATTTAAAGAATAACTAACAACATACTATTCAATTTTATTGAGCTGATGAATATCTTTTGCCTGGAAGAGATCACCGCCGCCAAGCCGCCGCCTAATAAATATACTGTGTTTTCTTATAAAATCGTAACATAATTTCTTTTATCTACTAAATTTTAATAAATTTATAACTAAGTTCTTTTTATCTAAAAATGAGCTTGAGCTTATATTAGGCAAAAGTATACATTAACTTTTTATAATTTCAGGACCGCACCTTAAATGGGGCCTCGGAAAATATGCCTAAGGGTTATTAATAGAGAAATGATACACAACAAAGTTATGTTGGTTCCATTTTATTTATAAAATATAATGAAAATGGACAAATATAAAACATATTATGTAAAATGATTAAAAATAAATAAATGAAGCAACTACGATTCAAAGAAAACATCTTTTTCAGTGTGAAAATGCTCTAAGTAATCCTGGATGATGAGTATAATCATGTACTCTCATCCCAGTACGGTCGGTACCTCGATAGCCATAACGATAAATATTATAATCAGATAACAGCAAAGTCAGAATAAAAATCATAACTTGTACAGTTGTGAGTGCAAAATTTATGTTTCATTTGGCAATAACATTTTTTTCGGTACTAAAACGTAGTAGTTTGATATATGGTTGGCCGCCCCTTCTCTCCTTCCTGAAAAATATCCTCCAAAATTACCCGAGATACTTCCAATGATTGAACCATACGTTGGACATTAACTTCAGTCAAAAATTGACGAAGCGGATGATAACTAATTTCCACTTATCCTCGCTGCCACTATCTTCATCATCAAATCATCAATTTTCAAGTGGTGTTGTAAAATTGTCAGCAGAAATAGTCTTCCAAAGGCGATATAATTTTATGAACATTGAATCTGTAAATAAAAAAATCAAAAGTTAATTGTAAATCTATAAAAAAAGCTACTTACAAATAAAGTTTTATCAACAAACTACTGTTCCCAACGCACCTCAAAATCTTGTAAAAGTCAAAAAGAATTCATCATTTTATTATTTCATTCTAAAAGTGTAATAAAATACTTTATAAAACTAATAAAAAACATGAATTGCTATCATTATAAAAAATAAATACCTATAAAAGTAGCAACTTACCTTTTGTAGGTACCTATGCTGAAAATTCACAAAACACGAAGATTGAATTTGATATTTTTGGTTTTATGACATTCAAATGCTTTATAAAATATAAATTTATAAATAATAAATTTATAAAGAATAGAAACATTCGATCACGAAATTATGCGGGTTCGAGTCCCGCCTCGTGATCGAATTTTTTCTATTCTTTATAAATTTATAAAACACGAAGATTTTAAAAATGTAACCAATGAACACAATCAATGTTAGATTAATTGTAATGGTGTCTAGTTTGACTTAAAATAATAAACATCTACCTACCCTCACTTTTAAAAATGTAGTATATTCACACGAAATATAAGCGCACCTTATAGGGAATGGAAGATATGGGTTAAAGAGATAAATAAATAACATGATTATATTTAAATTATTAATTTTCAACAGTATGTTCAGTAGTGATAACATGTAAATTGATTTGATTTTTACGAAATCTCATAGATGGCGCTGTTTCAAATTTGTCTTTATACTACTAAATTCATTAAACTGTTTCTCTGCCCAAATTACGTAAATGACATTGTTTTTATTTTGTAAAGCTAGATAATAGCATGGCTTACTCGAAACCAACATTTAAATATGAGTCTTTAGATTGTACGCTGTCGTAGTACACGGAATATGTAAGAAAAATAAAGGTTCACAGCTCCTCCCCCGAAGGTGATATCATGATAATATGTTTAAACTATCCTCACCCGACCTCTAAGGAATATTCATGCAAAATTTGAAGTAAATCTATGCAGTACTTTCTGAGATTAGCTCGGTCAAACATACAGACAAACAGACAAACAGATAAACAGACAAACAGACAAACAGACAAAAATTCTAAAAACTATGTTTTTGGCTTCTATATCGATTATAGATCATGGATTATGTATTCTTTTAAAAAAATATTCAATGTACAGTTTTGACTTTCCTACGATTTTATTATATGTATAGATTTAAAAGCGTTCAAATTTTGAGCACTTCTGACATTTGCTGGGAGAGAGTTCCATAATTGAACCGCACGAACTGCAAAAGAATTGTGAAAGAATTTTGTTTTGTGAGCCGGAATCAGTAGTAAAAGGTTAGTAGAGGAGCGTAGATTACTCGAGCTCAAGTATTTGAATTTCTCTCGAAAATAGCTTGGAGCTTTTGGATCAAACAACACACAGTACAGGAGATGAAGGATATGGGAGTTTCGCCTCAGTCGGATAGGTAGCCATTTCAGCCTCTTACGGAAGTCGGAGACGTGATCAAATTTTCTCAAACCAAAGATAAATCGGATGCAGAAGTTTTGGAGTCTTTCAAGCCTATCCAACTGGGCTTCAGAAAGGTCAAGGTAGGATGTATCAGCATAGTCAAGGTGGGATAGGAGAAGGGAATGAGCAAGCGCTAACTTTGTCGGAATGGGTAGAAGATTACGCAGTCGTCGCAAAGCCCCAGCGGAGGCAAACAGCTTCCTGCTCACTTCTTTTAATTGAGGATCCCAAGACAATGTTTGGTCAATATATATGCCGAGATCCTTGACGATTTTACTGTAGGGGAGTTGAGTGCCACACAAATGAACTGTAGGAAGCGAAACCCAGTCAACCTTCGCGATTAGCGATGGGCTACCAACAATGATGACTTGTGTTTTTAGTGGATTAACTTTCAATCCGAACTGGTTGCTCCACTCAACGACAGAGTTCAAGTCATTATTCATCGTTTGAATAGCGTTCGGCAACTCAGCAAGAGTTGACTGGATATAGATTTGGACATCGTCGGCATACATGTGGTAGAGAGAAGATAAGGATTTCGAGATAGAATTAATGAAAATAGTGAAAAGGAGTGGAGACAAAACGCCACCTTGAGGGACACCAGATTGAATATCACACCATGACGAGGTGACATCATCGCTGTGAATCCTTTGCCGGCGTCCACCTAGATAACTATGAAACCAATCAATACTAGTTGGAGATATGTTAAGTGAACGAAGCAGACTCACAAGGACATCGAAGTCAACGGAACTGAAGGCGTTACTAAAATCCAGTAACGTAAGCAATGTGAGCTGCTTGTTGTCCATGCCAAATCTAATGTCATCAGTGACTTTAGTGAGAGCAGTAGTCGTACCATGACCAGGACGAAAGCCGGACTGGAGAGGATTCAATAAGTTGTTCTTATTAAGGAATATGCTTAATTGATTATGTACTAACTTTTCCAGGACTTTGGACAGGAATGGCAAAATGGAGATAGGTCGGAAATCGGAAAAAGAAGAAGGATTAGGTTTTTTTGGGAGAGGAATAATATTAGCCCTTTTCCAGGCCGTGGGGAAGGTACCCGTGGAAATGGAATGGTTTAAAATGTGGGTAATGACAGGAACGACTATGTCGAGGATAGGTAGGATCATGCTACGACCAATACAATCACTCCCAACAGCATTAGATGACAAAGACATGATATTCTTCTTAACATCACAGCTAGTAAATTGATTCAGACAGAACGGAGGAAAATTAGGAGTTGGAATAGAAGAAAGCGTGTTAATAGTCATAACTTTAATAGTGTTATCAAAATGAGGAGTTCCAGCAAAAAGTTGGTTGAGTAATTCAATATTAAAATTTTTGAAATCAGCTTTGGGATCTTTACAGCCAACTCCTAAGGTTTTTAAGAACTTCCAAACTTTAGCAGGGTCGCCGTTCTCGACCGACGAGTGAATGTGGCGTCTTTGTGCATCTCTACAACAAGTATTACAACGATTCCGAATCTTAGTGTACTTCTCCCTGTTCGCGTCGTTACATTTTAGTTTGAGTTTGGTTTTGGCTCTAGACTTCTGTTGCAAAAGTGATTTCAGATCATCCGTTAACCAAGGCGCTGGAAGGTGTTTTAGTTTTACCGGCCTAAGTGGCGCATGCTTGTCGTACAGATCGGTAACAAGTGATGAGAATAGTTCAGCCATAGTATCAACATTGTCCTGAGAATAAATGATAGACCAGTCGATATCTTGAGCATCACGACACAAGCGATCAACATCCACTCCGGCAAAGTTGCGTCGCAAGGAGATCTTGGGTTTGTGTTTAGGAGGACGGATATTATAGAAGATATAGATGAGGTCATGATGGGAAAATGCATTGGCAGCATATTGACCATGCTGAAGGACAAGGTTAGGAGAGGAGACAATAATGAGGTCAAGAAGTGAAGGAGTGCAGTTAGGTAAAGTATGAGTTGGATTAAGAGGAAGAAGGTGTAAATTTGCTGACTCAATAATAGTTTTAAGAGTCTTGGCTCGGGAATCGTTTTTGACGATGCAGGTGTTGAAGTCACCCATAAATAGGGAGTGTTCATAAATAGGAATTAGTTGATCAAGGATAGATTCAAATGAGTGAAAGTAGTTAACGGAAAGGGAGGGGCTATAGAACACACCAAGCAGGAGCTTGGTGTGGCGTAAGGTAACTTCAATGATAAGATGTTCGGCAGCATCGGGGGGTGGAGGCTGGGGGGAGAGGCTTATAATTTTGTAAGTGAGATGGGACCTTAAATAAATCGCGACACCGCCACCAGCCTTGCCGATCCGATCATTTCGTATCAGGTTATAACCAGGAAGGGAATAGCAGGAAGAAGGAAGACAGGGTTTGAGCCAAGACTCGGATATAAGTAAAGCGTGCATGTTGACGGAATCAAAAGTTGCTAACAAGTCAGGAAAATGTGCTGGGACACTTTGCGCATTGATATGAACCGCATTAAATATTTTGGAATCATTAGAGAAACTGTTTGATAGGAGATTGTTTAGAGGAGTAAAGGAGGAAGTACTGTGGAAGCTGTCCTCACTACCAAGATCTTCAGAGGAGAAAGACAGATAATTAACATTACTAGATGTGCTATCGTTCAACATATTGATTTGCAAGATAATATTATATTCTATGCTATGTGTTTATAAGAATATATATAAATATATATATATAAATACAATATACCTACTATATATATGTATAAAAATACTTATATAGATTCTATAAAATAAAATGTAAATAATACTAGTTAAAATAGATTAATAAATATTTTAAAATTTAAATAAAATGACAGTAATGTAATAAATAAAATATTAATTGAGATACAATAATTTCTATTGTGCTCAATGTAAAATTATTTTTATCAAAATAACTTAATTTAACTACACCCCAGCAATAAATTGAGTACTTAGATGAACGCATTTAAAATGTGTATAATTAATTATCCGAAACGCTTTGACAATTAATGACAGCTGACACTTAACATTGATTGACATGACATTGACACAAACCAAATATGATTTATTCAATAGTGACAAATGACAATAATATTAAAATTAAAAGTTGGTAAATTAACATTTTGTTTACATAAAAGTGGGTAACAAGGTTTTAGCGTGAACAGAAAAGCAAGAAGTACGAAAACTAAGTGTTTGCAATTGTGACAAGGACTAAAATCACATGACAGATTGACATGATATTTGCAAAACTTACATGTTACTTAGTTTGTTTAACTAACCTTCGTGACCTGGACGCTACTACACATTTAGAAGTTTTGGGATCATTATTAGATTGTTCATTAGGAACCACTTGCGTTGTGCCCGAAGTTGTGCACGGAATCAAGTCCAACTCCTTTAAGGAGGTTACACGTAACTTATCACCGCTCTGTCCAATAATAAAAATGTTCCCGTCCCGTGTCCAGCACTTGTTTATGCCGAATCTCTTACGAGCAGCTATAAAAGTTTCATGGCGACTCTTAGTTAAAAATTCAGAAAGTGTAATGCCAGAGTTTTTTAAGTTAGATTTTTTGAACCAAATGCTATCTTTTATTTGCACATCACTGAATTTAATATAGGTCGGGGCTTGGAGTTTGAACCGTTGACTTCAGCTCGTCCCATTCTATGAACACGGCTGATGGAATCAGCAGAGATTTTTATGGCCGGCAGCTTGTCGGATAAAGTTTTCAAAACTAATGCATGAGTGTCTTCCTTCTTATCTTCATCAACACCATGGATCAGGAGCATTTTACGTCGAGAACGAGTTTCCTGGAGGTCATGAAGTTTGAAAAGAAGTTCAATTTCGGCTTGGATGTTTTTAAGCGATGACATAACAAAATTTCTGAAGAGTTCAAAATCCGTGGCCATATGTTTGTGGTAGCAGGAGAAGTGTTGTTCTGCAATTCCTTTTGAAACTCCTCCATCCTTGCATTGAAGTTTTCTGTCATCTGTGCCATAGTTTCTTTTAGTGAATCCATAGTGAGAGAAAGTTGATGTGAAATTTTAAATTTATGCGTGGTTAAAGGAGACAAATTAAATAATTTACTGCTGGTAGGTGTAATTAATCAGAATTCCATAGAATTAGGTTGAAATATAGCTTTTAAATAATTTTAAACACAAAAGAATAATCAGATCGAAATTTGTAACTGTTGCCTTTTTCACGCCTACCCTCGAAAAAAAAAAAAAAAAAGTACTTATTGGCCGAAGGTCCTTCAGGACTTGTGGATTATTGATTTTCGGTACAGGACGAACGAGAGCACTTTTCCACAAACCAGGGAAGATGCCAGTGTTTAGAGATTCATTAATAATATGCGTTAGTATCGGTAAGGTAGAAGGTAAAGTGGATTTAAACATGTCTAAAGATATGTCATCAATTCCAATAGCTTGTGACTTTAGTTCCTTTAAAGTGCTCAACACCAATGACTCATTTACGTTCGTAAAATTGAAAATAGCATCACTGTGTCGATTAAATTCATAATATGTTAATATGGAAAGATGTAATTGGGCTTTACCAGGGACATTTAGAAAGTGGCTATTTAATATATTGGGATTATTGAGATGAGAAGGTAACAATGAATCCTTTTTAGAATTGATGGTAACATTGTCTTTTATGTGTTTCCACATGATCTTAGGTTTGTTTGAATTAGAATTAATGTATGAATTAAAGTAAACCTGTTTTTCACGATTTAAAGCTAAGCTGGTGAAATTTTTTAAATCCTTGTAATAATGTTTGTGTGCATCCTCCTTAGTGAGACGCGCTCTAATTCTAGCCTCATCGCGTAATTGGAACATTTTTTTAATGTTCTGTGTAATCCAGGGCGGCCGTTTCGTCTTGACGAAAATCCTTTTCTTAGGTGCAAATATATCATAAAGAGATATGATATATGAAGTCAGCATGTTAACCATTTCATCCACGTTATGAAAAGAGAACAGAAATGACCAATCGATATTATTCAGAGACTGATTAAAGTTATCTATATTAATGTTCGCTATAGGCCTGAAAGTGATAAATTTAGGTTTAGCTTTTTTCTTATAAATATTGAGTGTGCAGGAAACAAAAGCATGGCTGCTGAGTTCCTCTATGTGGTCTACCGCTAAATTACTCACTGGAACATTTGTGCATATTACCTCTAATAAAGTTTGGTTGAACCGTGTAAAATGTGTCGGCTGTGATACTTGTTGCGTTAAATTGACACTTTGAAGAAAATTTTTTAGTTTAATACAGTTTATATGGTCGTCGTCCAAGAGATTGATATTAAAATCCCCTACGAGAATAAGGCTGTCACACCACACAAAAGAACCAATAGAATCAGTAAGCGCATCTAGGAACAAATTAATATCCAGCCAGGGAGGGCGGTAAGCAGTACCGACCACGATGTTCTCGCCACCTAAGTTAATCTTAAGCCACATCTGTTCCACGCCATGCGCTAGCGGATGTGGTGTAACTCTCACCGACGTACCAATTTTAATATAAAAACCAACTCCCCCACCTCGAGAACGGAGAGTGAGCGGCCGAGGAACGTGGCGTAACCTGTAGCCCGGCACAACCGGAGCGCGCCCCTCCTCGCCATCCCTCAGCCAAGTCTCGTTGATAGCCATCACATCTACTTTATGGCGCTCCATTGCCACCAGAAACTCATCATGCCTCGTACCCAAAGAACCAGGATTCAGAAGACCAACTTTAAATTTATTTTTGTTGTTCATTGTTATTGCAAATGTATAAATATAAGAAACGCAAATAAATTAAATATAATCTATTATAATAAAACTTTAAAACGTATACACAAACTATAATACTAGAAGAGACAAGTAGAAGCATTAAAGAAGACATTATTAAGATATTTAATGAATTAAATATAAAAATAAAATGTAAAATACAAGGGACATAGTCTTTTAAACTCGAGAAACAATTGACACACCTCAATAAATCCGACTGCGTGGAGAATAAAATTATATAAATCGCATAGCAAAAAGACATCTAGATTTACATATTATTATAACAAATTTTGCGAAATTAAAAACAAATTGTCCCATAATCTTTTGAAAGTGAGTATTTAAGCGAAGCGGTATTTCGATCTCAAAATTAACTTTATGATGCTCCCTATACTCCCCTTTTTTACAATAATTTAATTCTAATATTAAAAGATAACATTTATTAAATAATATTGAGAAACTAAATCTATACATTGAACATAACACTAAACATTTAATATTTTTCATACAATGAGTGTTTAAAAATACAACTAGCCAATAGATGTTTAAATTGAACAATGGGAAAGTTTGGTAATAACACGTATAATATATTTTTGTAAGAAGAAATTCACGATATAATATTACGTATGTTAAATAAGGATGTATTAAAACATGGCTGGCCGTTACATGAATCATTAACGTAATAATCTTACAGCGTTTGTACGATTTACATCTAACGCTATGTATAATCTATACATATAATAAAATCGTAGGAAAGTCAAAACTGTACATTGAATATTTTTTTAAAAGAATACATAATCCATGATCTATAATCGATATAGAAGCCAAAAACATAGTTTTTAGAATTTTTGTCTGTTTGTCTGTTTGTCGGTTTGTCTGTTTGTCTGTTTGTCTGTATATTTGTCCGAGCTAATCTCGAAAAGTACCGCATAGATTGACTTCAAATTTTGCATGAATATTACTAACAGGTCGGGTGAGGCTTTTATATACACATTATCATGCTATCACCTCCGGGGGAGGAGCTGTGAACCTTTATTTTTCTAACGTATTCCGTGTATTACACAGCGTACAATCTAAAGACTCATGTTTAAATGTTGTTTTTGGGTAAGCCACGCTATTATCTAGCTTTACACTATAAAAACTACGTCATTTACGTAATTTTGGCAGAGAAACAGTTTAATGAATCTTAGTAGTATAAAGACAAATTTGAAACAGCGCCATCTATGAGACTTCATTAAAATCAAATCAATTTACATGTTTAACGCTTCTTGCAAATTTATAATTAAAATTAAATAATTTGATGTTGGTGGGGTTTTTAATTGTACTTATTTATTTAACTTTTTAACCCATGTCTTCCCAGAGTCCACTTCAGGTGCTTATATTTTATGTGAATAAACTAAATAAAATTTTACAAGTGAGGGTAGATGTTTATTATTTGATGTCAAACAAGACACTATTAACAGTTAATTGTGACATTTTAAAAATCCTTCTTGCGTTCCCACAAAAGGTAAGTTGTAGCTTTTATATTTATTCTTTATTAATTAATTATATAGTTAGACTCATGTTTTTAATTAGAATTGAAGTTACGACAAAATAAGAAAATGATGAAATTTTATTTTTATGTATAACTTTTACAAGACTATATTAAACGCCCAAAGAAGGTCACTTTAGTTCTTGGTAGAATTTTATTTGTTAGTAGCTTTTTAATAAAATTAGGTTAAGTAATCTTTTCATTTTTTTTTATTTACAGATTCAATATTCATAAAAATTAACGATTTGCGTGAGGATGTAGTAGAAATAAGTATCCTGGCGCGTGGTCAATTGTTGCCTAAAGTTAATTTCCAACGTATGGTACAATCATTGGAAGAATCTTGGGTAATTTTAGAGGATATTTTTCGGGAATGAGAAAAGGGGCAGCCAACCACGTATCAGCGTGCGTGCGTGAGAATCTACCTACGTTTTAGTACCAAAAAAAATGTTATTTTGAAACGTAAATATTGCACTCACAACTACTGTACAAGTATGATTTTTAATCGTGCTTTACTGTCATCTGATTGTTTTATTATCGTTATGGCTATCGCGGTACAGATCGTACTGGGATCAGAGTACATATTATTTATCAATTGGTGTGGTAATATACGTACCACACCAAGTAAAATATTTACAATCATACCAAATGGATTAACACGGTATGTACATAAGGCGGTCTTATCGCTTACTAGCGATCTCTTCCAGACTGCCCAAGGTAAGAGATAAAGAATTATACTCATGATCCAGCAATTTTCAACCGAAAAAGAAGTTTTTCTGTAATTGGTAGTTGTTTCATTTATTTATTTTAAATACCTAATTTTACTTTTATATTTGCCCATTTGCATTACATTCAGCTTCCATAAAACTTATAAAAATTTTATGTTTATTTCTGTCTAATATAAATACTCTTTTTTAGATATAAATAACAAAAACAACTTTTTTATTAAAATTTAGTACCTTGGGAAGATATTATCTATGTGTTAATAGAACAATACATAAAGGAAATTATGTTACGATTTTATACAATGAAAATATGTAAAAAAATATTAGCAGGTGTAATTATTAAATTGATCCCGAACCCAAAACTGTAGTTAATTTTTTTTGTCATTTAGTGTTTAATTCATGTCAATTGGTTCATTAATAAAAAAAATTATGATCATTTAAATAATCACGGCGAACATTTGCTAAGGCATTCATGTACAAGGTGTAATCGTTCAGTGTGCACAGGCGATTTTTTTTTGTAAGTATTACAGATAACAAAAAACTTTAAACTGATATCGAAAGTACTTAACCTAATAATGGCCGTAATCATTTTTTTTAAATAAATCGAGAAATATCAAAAAAAAAAATATCTTTAAACCCTCCCATACATTAAGTACATAATATGAAATATGAATATCCCATATACATTTAATATGAAAGATTTTAGCTTTCTTTTTCTTTTTTTGGTTGTCTGCTTTAATTACTTCGCAAATTTGAAGTGGCATTTTCCACGCTTTTTCCGGACATTTTCACGCATTTTCCGGATATTTTCCAGGCATTTTCCACGCCTTTTCCGGACCATTTCACGCATTTTCCGGATATTTTCCAGATATTTTCCAGGCATTTCCCAGGCATTTTCCTGACATTTCCCTGACATTTTCCGGAGATTATCCAGGCATTTTCCACGCTTTTCCGGACATTTTCACGCGTTTTCCAGATATTTTCCGGGAATTTTCTGGGTAATTCCCAGGAAATTTCCGGGGATTTTCCATGCATTTTCCACGCTTTTTCCGGATATTTTCCAGATATTTCCCAGGCATTTTCCAGGCATTTCCCAAGCATTTTCCGGACATTCCCTGACATTTTTCCGGGGATTTCTAGGCATTTTCCACGTTTTTTCCGGACATTTTCACGCATTTTCCGGATATTTTCTAGATATTTTCCAGGCATTTTCTGAACATTTCCCTGACATTTCCCTGACATTTTACGGAGATTTTCCAGGCATTTTCCACGCTTTTTCCGGACATTTTCACGCATTTTCCGGGGATTTTCCAGGCATTTTCCAGACATTTTCCGGGAATTTTCCAGGCATTTTCCACGCCTTTTCCGGACATTTTCACGCATTTTTTGAATATTTTCCGGGCATTTTCTGGGCATCTCTCAGGCATTTTCCGGGGATTTTCCAAGCATTTTCCACGCTTTTTCCTGATATTTTCCAGACATTTCCCTGGCATTTTCCGGCGATTTTTCAGGCATTTTCCGGCGATTTTTCAGGCATTTTCCACGCTTTTCCCGAACATTTTCACGCATTTTCACGCATTTTCCGGATATTTTCCGGGTATTTCCCGGACATTTTCACACATTTTCCGGGGGATTTTCCAGATATTTTACAGGCATTTTCTGGATATCCCCGGAAAATGCCCCGGATTTCCGGAAAGTACGTAAGTTTTTTAGCTTAGATTAGTAATAAATTCTATTAACAATTCTATGAATTGTTTATGGTAGTACGTGTTTACTAAATAATTGTATGTAAAGTAGTAACTACTATGCAGTCGCTATTCCACGCGGACGAAGTCGCGGGCACAGCTAGTAATAACATAATGAAATATTACAAAAAGAACGCGTACAAGTGATAACTGCGTTAAAAACAACCGACTTCAAACTTGCACTTGCAAAATTTACAAATACCTACAGACAAAAATGCTCATAAAATAAAAACTACTGGGCCTATCCGAATAAAATTTTTATGGGACCAATTCGACACCATCCCGCATCGAACAAAAAAAGAATCACGTAAATCGGTTCAGAAACCTCGGAGTAATCGGTGTACATACATAAAAAAAAAAAAAATATATACCGGCCGAATTGATAACCTCCTCCTTTTTTTTGAAGTCGGTTAAAAATACAGCTATATGCAAACCACAGAAACAAACAAACTGAAATCATGAATAGCGATGGATAGGTAATTACTTTTAAAATACAGATATTGAGTATCAGTAAGCCCGAACCTAGCTTTGACCAAAAACCTCATTTATATCGCCTTCGGATTCCATCGGATTAGCACATAGTATAGGTTTTATCCCGGAAATCCCACGGGAATGGGAACTATGCGGGTTTTCCTTTGAAAATGTGGGCGAAGACGCGGGCAAAAAGCTAGTATTGTATATATTGGGATATTCAAGGTCAAGGTCTAGGTCAGATGCAATCAATTTTATCTCATCGATTTTAGATTGAAGTAGGTATAATTTTTCAATATGGTGCTGCTCAATCCATATTGAGGATGACGAACAATAAATTGCACTTTCAAGCATACATAGTCTTAAAAGAACCATATTTACTATTGGGTAGCAAATAATAGATTTTAATTTTTACTTAATTAGGGTTATTATAATTAATAATTAAAAGGTGTTAAAATTATATTTGCAATGATGTGTCATGTGATGTGGTATACATGTCACTTACAAGCATACACAGTCCGATTCCTTATTAGTTTGGGTGATAGGTACAATAATACCCTTCGATTTTATTTAATAAGATTATACTGTAGTTAAATATTGGAAGCAGGATGGTGTCAGGTGTCAGAAATAATACAAAAAATAAATTTATAAGACATTTATTTCTTTACACAAATAGATATGTACAAATACTTATGAGCATTAACATAATTAAAAACTACAGGTGTGTTTGAGCTTTAAATCTGTAATAAGTCTCATTTCAATAGAAAAAGTGCACAATGCATGTCATTTACAAGAATGCATTATGTTCGATGTCCTAAACCCGGGTTTTACCCGCATTGCTCCGCTCCTGTTAGCGCGATCATAATTATATAGCCTTCCTCGATAAACGCGATAATTCTAACACCGAAATAATTTTTCAAATCGGACCAGTAGTTCCTGAGATTAGCGCGTTCAAACAAACAAACTCTTCAGCTTTATAATCTGACTAGCTGGTGCGTTGTGCGCGGGCTGCAAGCAGCCCGCGAGTCCCTTTTGCCCCTGGGTTGAAGCAATAGGGCAGTCATTAGAAAATGTGTTAGAATTCCCAGTCCATTTGTAATTTTCTGCTAACAGTGATTCCACAGTCAATCGGAAGTGCTTATAAATTACCAATTCAAATATTTTCTATTCTGGAATGCCGTCGACCTTCGAGGGCGCGTGGTGCGCGGGCTGCAAGCAGCCCGTGAGCCCCTTTTGCCCCTGGGTTGAAGCAATAGGGCAGTCATTAGAAAATGTGTTAGAATTCCCAGTCCATTTGTAATTTTCTGCTAACAGCGATTCCACAGTCAGTCGGTAATGCTTATAAATTCCCCATTCAAGTATTTTCGACTCCGGGAGGCTGTCCACCTTCGAGGGAGCGTAGTGCGCGGGCTGCAAGCAGCCCGCGAAACATCCCAGGACAGAAATCTTCAGTCATTTGAAAATGCATTAAAATTCCCCGTCAATTTGCTATTATCTGCAAACAGCGATTCCACAGTCAATCGGAAGTGCTTATAAATTCCCCATTCAAATATTTTCTATTCCGGGGGGCTGTCCACCTTCGAGGGTGCGTGGTGCGCGAGCTGCAAGCAGCTCGCGGCTCATCCCAGGGCAGAAATCTTCAGTCATTTGAAAATGCATTCGAATTTCCTTTCCATTTGTAACATCTCCTAACAGCGATTCTACAGTCAGTCGGTAATGCTTATAAATTCCCCATTCAAATATTTTCTATTCCGGGGGGCTGTCCACCTTCGAGGTTGCGTGGTGCGCGAGCTGCAAGCAGCTCGCGGCTCATCCCAGGGCAGAAATCTTCAGTCATTTGAAAATGCATTCGAATTTCCTTTCCATTTGTAACATCTGCTAACAGCGATTCTACAGTCAGTCGAAACTGCTTATAAATTACTTATTCAAATGTTGTTAAATTTTTGAAACGTCTTATCGATAGCGGGCAGTGACTTTTCATAATAAACTGTTCAAGAGTTAACCTAACACGCTCGTCGCTTCGCTCCTCGCTACCTATTTGAATATTTAGGCCGGCCGCTGCCGCGACTCGCTCGCTCCGCTCGCTTGGCTCGTGCGATAGGTAGTTCAAAAGTTAACCTAACACGCTCGTCGCTTCGCTCCTCGCTACCTATTTGAATATTTAGGCCGGCCGCTGCCGCGACTCGCTCGCTTCGCTCGCTTGGCTCGTGTGGTAGTTCAAAAGTTAACCTTATACGCTCGTCGCTTCGCTCCTCGCTACCTAAACTGCTTATAAATTACTTATTCAAATATTGGTAAAATTTTTGAAACGTCTTATCGATAGCGGGCAGTGACTTTTCATAATAAACTGTTCAAGAGTTAACCTAACACGCTCGTCGCTTCGCTCCTCGCTACCTATTTGAATATTTAGGCCGGCCGCTGCCGCGACTCGCTCGCTTCACTCGCTTGGCTCGTGCGGTAGGTAGTTCAAAAGTTAACCTAACACGCTCGTCGCTTCGCTCCTCGCTACCTATTTGAATATTTAGGCCGGCCGTTGACGCGACTCGCTCGCTTCGCTCGCTTGGCTCGTGCGGTAAGTAGTTCAAAAGTTAACCTAACACGCTCGTCGCTTCGCTCCTCGCTACCTATTTGAATATTTACGCTGGCCGCTGCCTTGACTCGCTCGCTTCGCTCGCTTGGCTCGTGCGGTAGTTCAAAAGTTAATAAATATTTTCTACTCCGGGAGGTTGTCGACCTTCGAGGTTGCGCGGTGCGCGGGCAGCAAGCAGCCCGCGGTGCCGTCTTTTTCTGTTGCTATTCAATTACCTTTCCTACTATGGAAATTTCCATACAAAATTTTCGAAAAAAAAAATTTCGCTTTTTAACAAAAAAATTTATATGCCTGGAAGCGGACCAAGTTTTGAAGTATTTTTTACTTCGGCGACCCCGACCTACCTGTCACCGATTCAGAGAACCGTTGAATTTCGTTATGTATGGAAAATGGAAACCAGGGGTCGGAGTGAGATTCTGAGTATGCAGTTTTGTAAATCTGGCCGATTAGAGCACAGAAGTCAATTTTCAAACCGATCGTCAAGTAACCGGCGCCACCATCTTGCCTCGAAAAATCAGCCATTTTTGAAAAAAAAAATTACGTCCAATTTGAAATTTCTCGATTGCCCTGGTAGCACCCCATCTTCTTGATCATTTTTTAGTTCTACACCCCCCGGCTATCTGGCGCCGTTTCGGAGAGCTGTCGAATTTTGCGTTGTATGAAACTTGGAAACCAGCGATGGAAACTCGATTATGAGTATGCCACCTTAATGTGCGGCTCGATTGAAGCCGCTGTGCCAAGTTTCAGCGTGATCGGCCCAGCGATGGCCGTTTTAGAATTTGTATGGCGGCGGCCATTTTTTCCGCCATTTTGAATTTTTTTCACTATCTGTGGTAATTGCTCGAGGTCTACTACAAGTTTAGTTTGAGCACCCCAGATGTAGCTGCTACCGTTTGCGCGGGCCGTTGACAGTCTTCGAGAGATGAGGGAAAGTTTAAGATTTCGGATTTTTCTGGATATCCTGGGAGCTGGGCGAGTACGAATGCGTCATTGGTGTATTTCTCCATTGCACCACCTCGTCTAAATTTACGTTTTTATGTTTGCGCCAAAAATGGAAAAATTCCAAAATCGAGCGACCCACTATGGCTCCCTGGTAGCGTCCCAGGGTGGTGATCATTTTTAGTTCCGGCACCCCCCACCCAACTCGCACCGTTTCCGCGGGCCGTTGGATTTTGCGTTGTATGAAAGTTGGAAACTGGGGCCCGGAGCCACTCAAACGGGGCACCGATCGATTCGCCGGCTCGAACAGAGCACGTGTGCCAAATTTGAGACGTAAGGATTCATAAACGGCGATTTTAGCAAAGTACGGCGGCCATCTTGTTTTCGCGAAAATCCCCATTTTTCCACCACCCCTGGTAATCGCCACCAGTTCCGAGCATTTTTTGTTCAGACACCCCCCCTCCAGGTATCACCGTTTTTGCGCACCTCCAGGGGTCCACTCTCTTGTCCAGGGTGTTGGAGATGTCAATATTTTTCCGGTGGTCACTCGGCGCACCTCTACACGATCACGTCGAAATCCCCCCAACTTTCCGCGTAGTTTCCGAGAAACCCGATGTCAGTGAGTGGTAGTGTAGCTTTATAGTATATAAATAATAAATAATAACTAGCTGGTGCGTTGTGCGCGGGCTGCAAGCAGCCCGCGAGCCCCTTTTGCCCCTGGGTTGAAGCAATAGGGCAGTCATTAGAAAATGTGTTAGAATTCCCAGTCCATTTGTAATTTTCTGCTAACAGCGATTCCACAGTCAGTCGGTAATGCTTATAAATTCCCCATTCAAGTATTTTCCACTCCGGGAGGCTGTCCACCTTCGAGGGAGCGTAGTGCGCGGGCTGCAAGCAGCCCGCGAAGCATCCCAGGACAGAAATCTTCAGTCATTTGAAAATGCATTAAAATTCCCCGTCAATTTGCTATTAACTGCAAACAGCGATTCCACAGTCAATCGGAAGTGCTTATAAATTTCAAATTCAAATATTTTCTATTCCGGGGGGCGGTTCACCTTCGAGGGTGCATGGTGCGCGAGCTGCAAGCAGCTCGCGGCTCATCCCAGGGCAGAAATCTTCAGTCATTTGAAAATGCATTCAAATTTCCTATCCATTTGTTACATCTGCTAACAGCGATTCTACAGTAAGTCGTTAATGCTTATAAATTCCCCATTCAAGTATTTTCCACTCCGGGAGGCTGTCCACCTTCGAGGGAGCGTAGTGCGCGGGCTGCAAGCAGCCCGCGAAGCATCCCAGGGCAGAAATCTTCAGTCATTTGAAAATGCATTCGAATTTCCTATCCATTTGTTACATCTCCTAACAGTGATTCTACAGTCAGTCGGTAATGCTTATAAATTCCCCATTCAAATATTTTCTATTCCGGGGGGCTGTCCACCTTCGAGGGTGCGTGGTGCGCGAGCTGCAAGCAGCTCGCGGCTCATCCCAGGGCAGAAATCTTCAGTCATTTGAAAATGCATTCGAATTTCCTGTCCATTTCTTACATCTGCTAACAGCGATTCTACAGTCAGTCGAAACTGCTTATAAATTACTTTTTCAAATATTGTTAAATTTTTGAAACGTCTTATCGATAGCGGGCAGTGACTTTTCATAATAAACTGTTCAAGAGTTAACCTAACACGCTCGTCGCTTCGCTCCTCGCTACCTATTTGAATATTTAGGCCGGCCGCTGCCGTGACTCGCTCGCTTCGCTCGCTTGGCTCGTGCGAAAGGTAGTTCAAAAGTTAACCTAACACGCTCTTCGCTTCGCTCCTCGCTACCTATTTGAATATTTAGGTCGGCCGCTGTCGTGACTCGCTCGCTTCGCTCGCATGGCTCGTTTGGTAGTTCAAAAGTTAACCTTTCACGCTCGTCGCTTCGCTCCTCGCTACCTAAACTGCTTATAAATTACTTATTCAAATATTGGTAAAATTTTTGAAACGTCTTATCGATAGCGGGCAGTGACTTTTCATAATAAACTGTTCAAGAGTTAACCTAACACGCTCGTCGCTTCGCTCCTCGCTACCTATATGAATATTTAGGCTGGCCGCTGCCGCAACTCGCTCGCTTCGCTCGCTTGGCTCGTGCGGTAGGTAGTTCATAAGTTAACCTAACACGCTCGTCGCTTCGCTCCTCGCTACCTATTTGAATATTTAGGCCGGCCGTTGACGCGACTCGCTCGCTTCGCTCGCTTGGCTCGTGCGGTAAGTAGTTCAAAAGTTAACCTAACACGCTCGTCGCTTCGCTCCTCGCTACCTATTTGAATATTTATGCTGGCCGCTGCCGTGACTCGCTCGCTTCGCTCGCTTGGCTCGTGCGGTAGGTAGTTCAAAAGTTAATAAATATTTTCTACTCCGGGAGGCTGTCAACCCTCGAAGTTGCGCGGTGCGCGGGCAGCAAGCAGCCCGCGGTGCCGTCTTTTGCCGATGCTATTCAATTACCCTTCCTACTATGGAAATTTCCATACAAAATTTTCGAAAAAAAAAATTCGCTTTTCAACAAAAAAATTTATATGCCTGGAAGCGGACCAAGTTTTGAAGTATTTTTTACTTCGGCAACCCCGACCTAAGTGCCACCAGTTTAGAGAGCCGTTGAATTTCGTGATGTATGGAAAATGGAAACCGGGGGTCGGAGAGATATTCTGAGTATGCAGTTTTGTAAATCTAGCCGATTAGAGCACAGAAGTCAATTTTCAGACCGATCGTGAAGTAACCGGCGCCACCATCTTGCTTTGAAAAATTGGCCATTTTTGAAAAAAAAATTGCGTCCAATTTGAAATTTCTCGATTGCCCTGGGAGCACCCCATCTTCCTGATCATTTTTTAGTTCTACACCCCCCGGCTATCTGGCGCCGTTTCGGAGAGCCGTCGAATTTTGCGTTGTATGAAACTCAGAAACCAGCCATGGAAACTCGATTATGAGTATGCCAACTTAATGTGCGGCTTGATTAAAGCCCTTGTGCCAAGTTTCAGCGCGATCGGACCAGCGATGGCCGTTTTAGCATTTGTATGGCGGCGGCCATTTTTTCCGCCATTTTGAATTTTTTTCACACTCTGTGGTAATTGCTCGAGGTCTATTCCAAGTTTAGTTCGAGCACCCCAGATGTAGCTGTTACCGTTTGCGCGGGCCGTTGACCGTCTTCGAGAGATGAGGGAAAGTTTAAGATTTCGGATTTTTCTGGATATCCTGGGAGCTGGGCGAGTACGAACACGGTGTGAGTGTATTTCCGCGATGCGCCACCTCGGCTAAATTTACGTTTTTATGTTTGCGCCAAAAATGGAAAAATTCCAAAATCGAGCATCCCACTATGGCTCCCTGGTAGCGTCCTAGGGTGGTGATCATTTTTAGTTCCGGGACCCCCCACCCAACTCGCACCGTTTCCGCGGGCCGTTGGATTTTCCAATGTATGAAAGTCGGAAACCAGGGCCCGGAGCCACTCGAACGGGGCACCGATCGATTTGCCGGCTCGAACAGAGCACGTGTGCCAAATTTGAGACGTAAGGATTCATAAACGGCGATTTTAGCAAAGTACGGCGGCCATCTTGTTTTCGCGAAAATCCCCATTTTTCCACCACCCCTGGTAATCGCCACCAGTTCCGAGCATTTTTTGTTCAGACACCCCCCCTCCAAGTGGCACCGTTTCTGCGCACCTCCAGGGGTCCACTCTCTTGTCCAGGGTGTTGGAGATGTCAATATTTTTCCGGTGGTCACTCGGCGCACCTCTACACGATCACGTCGAAATCCCCCCAACTTTCCGCGTAGTTTCCGAGAAACCCGATGTCAGTGAGTGGTAGTGTAGCTTTATAGTATATAATAAAATAATAATAATAACTAGCTGGTGCGTTGTGCGCGGGCTGCAAGCAGCCCGCGAGCCCCTTTTGCCCCTGGGTTGAAGCAATAGGGCAGTCATTAGAAAATGTGTTAGAATTCCCAGTCCATTTGTAATTTTCTGCTAACAGCGATTCTACAGTCAGTCGGTAATGCTTATAAATTCCCCATTCAAATATTTTCCACTCCAGGGGGCTGTCCACCTTCGAGGGAGCGTAGTGCGCGGGCTGCAAGCAGCCCGCGAGCCCTTTTTGCCCCTGGGTTGAAGCAATAGGGCAGTCATTAGAAAATGTGTTAAAATTCCCAGTCCATTTGTAATTTTCTGCTAACAGCGATTCCACAGTCAATCGGAAGTGCTTATAAATTTCAAATTCAAATATTTTCTATTCCGGGGGGCGGTTCACCTTCGAGGGTGCGTGGTGCGCGAGCTGCAAGCAGCTCGCGGCTCATCCCAGGGCAGAAAGCTTCAGTCATTTGAAAATGCATTCGAATTTCCTATCCATTTGTTACATCTCCTAACAGCGATTCTACAGTCAGTCGGTAATGCTTATAAATTCCCCATTCAAATATTTTCTATTCCGGGGGGCTGTCCACCTTCGAGGTTGCGTGGTGCGCGAGCTGCAAGCAGCTCGCGGCTCATCCCAGGGCAGAAATCTTCAGTCATTTGAAAATGCATTCGAATTTCCTATCCATTTGTTACATCTCCTAACAGCGATTCTACAGTCAGTCGGTAATGCTTATAAATTCCCCATTCAAATATTTTCTATTCCGGGGGGCTGTCCACCTTCGAGGTTGCGTGGTGCGCGAGCTGCAAGCAGCTCGCGGCTCATCCCAGGGCAGAAATCTTCAGTCATTTGAAAATGCATTCGAATTTCCTTTCCATTTGTAACATCTGCTAACAGCGATTCTACAGTCAGTCGAAACTGCTTATAAATTACTAATCAAATGTTGTTAAATTTTTGAAACGTCTTATCGATAGCGGGCAGTGACTTTTCATAATAAACTGTTCAAGAGTTAACCTAACACGCTCGTCGCTTCGCTCCTCGCTACCTATGTATTTGAATATTTAGGCCGGCCGCTGCCGCAACTCGCTCGCTTCGCTCGCTTGGCTCGTGCGATAGGTAGTTCAAAAGTTAACCAAACACGCTCGTCGCTTCGCTCCTCGCTACCTATTTGAATATTTAGGCCGGCCGCTGCCGTGACTCGCTCGCTTCGCTCGCATGGCTCGTGTGGTAGTTCAAAAGTTAACCTAACACGCTCGTCGCTTCGCTCCTCGCTACCTAAACTGCTTATAAATTACTTATTCAAATATTGGTAAAATTTTTGAAACGTCTTATCGATAGCGGGCAGTGACTTTTCATAATAAACTTGATGGGGTTAATGAGTTACAAACACTGATTACTTCAAAATTAGTTTATTTCTAAGTAAGAATACCGGGAACACATGCAGTCGCTATAATGTCACAGAGCAGAGAGAGAGAGCATAGATTATACACAGTAAATCAAGGAAGGCACGCAATTTAGAATAACACAGATAATAAATAAATTTACTTTAACACTCCCTTCAAATAAGAGCCTTCCACAAAGAAAATATGAACAAAAAGTTTAAACTTCACTTAAACATAAGTTTAACAAAACAATTTACTTCTTATTATAACAGAACTTAATATTCACCTTTTATTTAACATACCAAATTTACTTTTAATCAACATAAGTCTATCTTGCTATACAATCATTTTAAGTTTTCAAATTTAACATACCAATATTACATTTATTCAACTTAAATCTATATCGGAATACAAACACTTTAAGTTCCTAGATTTGACATACCAATATTACATCTTAACAATTTAAATCTATCTCGAGGTAACGCTTTAGTAAAAATATCAGCAAATTGATGATCTGTACTAACATACTTTAAAGAAATAATCTTTTCATTATATTTTTCTTTCACAAAATTATACTTAATATCAATATGTTTACAGCGTTTATGAAATTCACTATTTTTAATTACATTTATAGCACTTTGATTGTCAATATTTAAACACACAGAACTTTGTTTGTATTCTCCTAAATCACAAAATAATTGTTTTAACCACATTAGTTCTTTGGTGGCCGCACAGGCAGCCATAAATTCCGCCTCAGTAGTTGACAAGGCTACACTATGTTGGCGTTGACTGGACCATGTGATTGCAGCTCCACTTTTCATGAACACATAGCCTGTCATGGAACGCCTTGATATAACATCATTAGCATAATCAGCATCGCTATAGCCAATTAAATCTGAGGTCTGTGGCTTACATTGATAGCATAGACCAAAATCAATGGTTCCTCTTAAATATTTAAATATTTTCTTTACAGCATTCCAGTGAGACTCATTATAATTGTGCAAAAACTGACTTACTAGACTGACTGCAAACATAATGTCTGGTCTGCTTACAGTTGCTAGGTGTATAAGTGATCCAACTGCTTCTCTGTATGGTAGGTTGTATGCAGGCATCGTCTCATTTTTCTGTAACTTTACATGAGGATCAGCTGGAACAGAGTTAGGGTTAGCACTGCTCATGTTGAACTTTTCCAACAGTTTTTCAATATATTTACTTTGATGAATAAAAATATGTCTTTTATTTCTTTCTATTTGCATACCAACAAAGTTAGAAGGTGTACAAGTCTTTATGTTAAAGCTTGTTTTCAATTCATCAATTACTTCTTTCAAAATCATCTTATCTTTTGACATTAAAAGACCATCATCCACATAAAGGCATAAATAACATTTAATTTCATTAACTTGACCAATATAGACACACTGATCAGCTAAGCTTTTGACAAAACCAAATTTTTGTAAAACTATATTAAATTTAGTGTTCCAGCACCTAGGAGCTTGTTTGAGGCCATAAAGTGATTTATTAAGTTTACATACAGTATTAGGCAAACATTCTAAGCCCTCAGGTGGAACCATGAATATTTTTTCTTTTAACTCTCCATAAAGAAATGCTGTTTTTATATCAAATTGCATTATTTCTAAATTTTGTTCAGCAGCTATTGATAAAAGTGAACGGATAGAGTCATACCTGACAGTAGGTGAGAAGGTTTCATCATAGTCGATCCCCTTCGTTTGTGCATAGCCTTTTGCACACAGACGAGACTTGTACCGTGGACCTGTTGGCTCATCCTTTATTCTGAATACCCATTTGCATCCAATCACTTTGGCATTTTCAGGTTTCTCAACCAATGTCCATGTCTGGTTTTCACTATGAGATTGTAATTCCTCACTTATTGACATTTTCCACTTCTCAGAATCAGCTGATGTAATTGCATCATTGTAGGTTAAAGGTACATCTAAAATTCCTTCATTATAGCATAAATATGTTCCAAAATCTTTTAATTTAGAGTGCAACTGTTTATTTCTTGGTCTTAATGTTATGTTTGGAACGGGCAGGTTATTAATATTTGTATCTGGTACATAAATACTGTTTGACGATGAGTCAAAAGAATCATATTCATCATAATTACTCACTGTGTTTGTGGAACTTGACTTTGTGCTGTCTGAAGGAAGCTCTTCATCTAGAGACTCGTCCTTTGCTTCAGTTAAGTCCACCGGAACATAGTTTCTTGTTACAGTTGATTCTAGGAAGACTGCATCTCTGCTCTTCACAACCAGTCCAGATGTAGGAATGACAAACCTGTAACCCTTGGTATTAGTACAATAACCAGTAAATATTGCTTTCTGTGCTTTTGGATCCCATTTCTTTCTTTTCTCTTTTGGTAGGTGTACCATCGCTTCACATCCAAATACACGTAGGTGACTAACACTTGGTTTATTTCCCGTCCATATTTCTTGAGGAGTTTTATAATCTAATGACTTAGTTGGTATTCTATTTAGTAGATAAGCAGCCGTATGGATAGCTTCCGCCCAGTATCTTTTAGATAATTTTGCATTAAGTAACATACACTTTGCTTTTTCCACTAATGTTCTATTAAGTCTTTCAGCGACACCATTTTGCTGTGGTGTATAGGGCACAGTAGTTTGATGTATGATTCCATTACTTTTTAAAAGATCAGAAATATTCTTATTAATATATTCAAGGCCATTATCAGTGCGGAGACATTTGATTTTACATTCTAATTGTTTCTCTACATGTTGTTTAAATTCTTTAAATTTATCAAGCACCTCTGATTTGTGCTTTAGGAAATAAACAAATACATTTTTTGAAAAATCATCGATAAAAGTGAGAAAGTACTTAGCTCCACCGAGAGATTCTGTCTCCATGGGCCCACATACATCGGAATGCACAAGTTCAAGGAGTTTTGTTGCTCTTGTTCCTTTATTTTTGAAAGGCAACCTCGCTTGTTTTCCTTCTATGCATGTTATGCATGTTAAATTGTTAACACTTTTCTTTAGTACTTTCATACCTTCAGTATTTTCCAATAATTTATCTAAGTCACTGAAATTCAGGTGACCCATACGTTGATGCCACAAATATGCATCATTTTCTTCAACGTCAGATATGTAGGCATGCCCATTATACATATTTAGTCGATACATATTGTTCACAGCTGTTGCTGTTGCCACTATAGTTTTATATTTATTCAGAATAACACATCCCTTGTTATTAAATTTGACTTGACCACCATTTTTAATTATTTGGCTCACAGATAATAAATTTGTAGACAGCTCTGGCACATAAAGAACATTCCGAAGCAATACTTTTCTGCACTGACCGGTTTCATCACAAACATCTAGATTTAATTCCCCCGAACATTTCACAGACAAGGATTTATCATTAGCAACTTTGATTGTTTTTATTAATGGGTCTTGTTGATGTGACAAAAAGTCAGCGTTCTTAGTCATGTGCATGGAGGCTCCCGAGTCAACATACCAGGCATCATTCTGTGCAGTTGTCGCAGTAAATACAGCAGCATATGATGAACTACTGGAATTTTGTGATACTTCTTTATTTTTCAATTTGCATTCTGGGCTTTTGTGTCCATATTTATTACAGGTGTAGCACCTAGGTCCTTTAGAATGCCTCTTGAAATTTTTCTGAAATTTTTTGTTAACTGCGAATGCATTTGACTCATTTTCATATGGTCTGACATCCTGTAATAATTTTGCCTTTACAGAATCTGAAGTAATAGTTATGCCTGAGCTTTCAATGGCCATTATCATTGGTTTGTAGCTTTCGGGCAGACCTGAGAGCAACATAGTACCTAGCCACTCGTCGTCCACTTTGAAACCAATGTTTCTGAGTTTATGAGCCGTGTTCATTATTCTGCTTACGTACTCTTCTACATTTTGACATTCAGTTAGTGACGTATTACATAAGTCACGCAGTAGCCCAACTCTGCGTGTCAGCCCAGAGTCATCAAATGTTGAGGACAATTTATCCCAAACTTCTTTGGCGGTGCGAGCCTCTTCGATATGCACATAGTTCGTGGGATCAACTGAGAGGATTATCTTTGTTCTCGCCTTAGTATCTCGTTTTGGATCTGATTCCATGTTAGATTCTATGCAGTCCCACAACTCCTCATGTTGTAGATATGTTTGCATTGCAAACCGCCAAGTTGCATAGTTTTCCCGACCGGATAGCTTTTCAATTAATGCCAATTGGTTGTTTGTTGCCATTTTGTTTGAATTTATTCACTTTCAACACAAAAGTTTGTATTAGCAAAAGTCACGTTGCCGGTTTGAGGTTAAGTTCACATATAATGTTTTGATCACTGATTTTACAACGAGATTTCGCACTTTCCTTGTTTCTGAGCTATCTGGGCCCATAACCTGATGGGGTTAATGAGTTACAAACACTGATTACTTCAAAATTAGTTTATTTCTAAGTAAGAATACCGGGAACACATGCAGTCGCTATAATGTCACAGAGCAGAGAGAGAGAGCATAGATTATACACAGTAAATCAAGGAAGGCACGCAATTTAGAATAACACAGATAATAAATAAATTTACTTTAACAAAACTGTTCAAGAGTTAACCTAACACGCTCGTCGCTTCGCTCCTCGCTACCTATTTGAATATTTAGGCCGGCCGCTGCCGCAACTCGCTCGCTTCGCTCGCTTGGCTCGTGCGATAGGTAGTTCATAAGTTAACCTAACACGCTCGTCGCTTCGCTCCTCGCTACCTATTTGAATATTTAGGCTGGCCGTTGACGCGACTCGCTCGCTTCGCTCGCTTGGCTCGTGCGGTAAGTAGTTCAAAAGTTAACCTAACACGCTCGTCGCTTCGCTCCTCGCTACCTATTTGAATATTTACGCTGGCCGCTGCCGTGACTCGCTCGCTTCGCTCGCTTGGCTTGTGCGGTAGTTCAAAAGTTAATAAATATTTTCTACTCCGGGAGGCTGTCAACCCTCGAAGTAGCGCGGTGCGCGGGCAGCAAGCAGCCCGCGGCGCCGTCTTTTGCCGTTGCTCTTCAATCACCCTTCCTACTATGGAAATTTCCATACAAAATTTTCGAAAAAAAAAAATTCGCTTTTTTACCAAAAATTTTTACATGTCTGGAAGCGGACCAGGTTTTGAAGCATTTTTTACTTCGACGACCCCAACCTACCTGCCACCGGTTCAGAGAGCCGTTGAATTTCGTGATGTATGGAAAATGGAAACCAGGGGTCGGAGAGAGATTCTGAGTATGCAGTTTTGTGAATATGGCCGATAAGAGCACAAAAGTCAATTTTTAGACCCATCGTAAAGTAACCGGCGCCACCAGATGCTTTGAAAAATTGGCCATTTTTTGAAAAAAAATTACGTCCAATTTGAAATTTCTCGATTGCCCTGGTAGCACCCCATCTTCCTGATCATTTTTTAGTTCTACACCCCCCACCTATCTTGCGCCGTTTCGGAGAGCCGTCGAATTTCGCGTTGTATGAAACTCGGAAACCAGCTATGGAAACTCGATTATGAGTATGCCAACTTAATATGCGGCTCGATTAAAGCCCCTGTGCCAAGTTTCAGCGCAATCGGACCAGCGATGGCCGTTTTAGAATTTGTATGGCGGCGGCCATTTTTTCCGCCATTTTGAATTTTTTTCACTATCTGTGGTAATTGCTCGAGGTCTACTACAAGTTTAGTTCGAGCACCCCAGATGTAGCTACTACCGTTTGCGCGGGCCGTTGACCGTCTTCGAGAGATGAGGGAAAGTTTAAGATTTCGGATTTTTCTGGATATCCTGGGAGCTGGGCGAGTACGAATGCGTCATTGTTGTATTTCTCTATTGCACCACCTCGTCTAAATTTACGTTTTTATGTTTGCGCCAAAAATGGAAAAATTCCAAAATAGAGCGTCCCACCATGGCTCCCTGGTAGCGTCCCAGGGTGTTGATCATTTTTAGTTCCGGGACCCCCCACCCAACTCGCACCGTTTCCGCGGGCCGTTGGAGTTTATGTTGTATGGAAGTTGGAAACGGGGGCCCGGAGCCACTCGAACGGGGCACCGATCGATTCGCCGGCTCGAACAGAGCACGTGTGCCAAATTTGAGACGTAAGGATTCATTAACGGCGATTTTGGCAAAGTACGGCGGCCATCTTGTTTTCGCGAAAATCCCCATTTTTCCACCTCCCCTGGTAATCGCCACCAGTTCCGAGCATTTTTTGTTCAGACACCCCCCCTCCAGGTGGCACCGTTTCTGCGCACCTCCAGGGGTCCACTCTCTTGTCCAGGGTGTTGGAGATGTCAATATTTTTCCGGTGGTCACTCGGCGCACCTCTACACGGTCACGTCAAAATCCCCCCAATTTTCCGCGTAGTTTCCGAGAAACCCGATGTCAGTCAGTCAGTGAGTGGTAGTGTAGCTTTATATATTATAACTAGCTGGTGCGTTGTGCGCGGGCTGCAAGCAGCCCGCGAGCCCCTTTTGCCCCTGGGTTGAAGCAATAGGGCAGTCATTTGAAAATATATTCGAATTTTCTGTCCATTTGTTACATCTGCTAACAGCGATTCTACAGTCAGTCGTTAATGCTTATAAATTCCCCATTCAAGTATTTTCCACTCCGGGAGGCTGTCCACCTTCGAGGGAGCGTAGTGCGCGGGCTGCAAGCAGCCCGCGAAGCATCCCAGGGCAGAAATCTTCAGTCATTTGAAAATGCATTCGAATTTCCTATCCATTTGTTACATCTCCTAACAGCGATTCTACAGTCAGTCGGTAATGCTTATAAATTTCCCATTCAAATATTTTCTATTCCGGGGGGCTGTCCACCTTCGAGGTTGCGTGGTGCGCGAGCTGCAAGCAGCTCGCGGCTCATCCCAGGGCAGAAATCTTCAGTCATTTGAAAATGCATTCGAATTTCCTTTCCATTTGTAACATCTGCTAACAGCGATTCTACAGTCAGTCGAAACTGCTTATAAAATACTTATTCAAATGTTATTAAATTTTTGAAACGTCTTATCGATAGCGGGCAGTGACTTTTCATAATAAACTGTTCAAGAGTTAACCTAACACGCTCGTCGCTTCGCTCCTCGCTACCTATTTGAATATTTAGGCCGGCCGCTGCCGCGACTCGCTCGCTTCGCTCGCTTGGCTCGTGCGATAGGTAGTTCAAAAGTTAACCTAACAGGCTCGTCGCTTCGCTCCTCGCTACCTATTTGAATATTTAGGCCGGCCGCTGCCGTGACTCGCTCGCTTCGCTCGCATGGCTCGTGTGGTAGTTCAAAAGTTAACCTTACACGCTCGTCGCTTCGCTCCTCGCTACCTAAACTGCTTATAAATTACTTATTCAAATATTGGTAAAATTTTTGAAACGTCTTATCGATAGCGGGCAGTGACTTTTCATAATAAACTGTTCAAGAGTTAACCTAACACGCTCGTCGCTTCGCTCCTCGCTACCTATTTGGATATTTAGGCCGGCCGCTGCCGCAACTCGCTCGCTTCGCTCGCTTGGCTCGTGCGGTAGGTAGTTCATAAGTTAACCTAACACGCTCGTCGCTTCGCTCCTCGCTACTTCTTTGAATGTTTACGCCGGCCGCTGACGTGACTTGCTCGCTTCGCTCGCTTGGCTAGTGCAGTAGTTCAAAAGTTAACCTAACTCGCTCGTCGCTTCGCTCCTCGCTACTTCTTTGAATATTTACGCCGGCCGCTGACGTGACTCGCTCGCTTCGCTCGCTTGACTCGTACGGTAATTCAAAAGTTAACCCAACACGCTCGTCGCTTCGCTCCTCGCCACCTATTTCAATATTTACGCCAGCCGCTGCCGTGATTCGCTCGCTTCGCTCGCTTGGCTCGTGCGGTAGTTCAAAAGTTAATAAATATTTTCTACTCCGGGAGGATGTCGACCTTCGAGGTTGCGCGGTGCGCGGGCAGCAAGCAGCCCGCGGGGCCGTCTTTTGCCGTTGCTATTCAATTACCCTTCCTACTATGGAAATTTCCATCCAAAATTTTCGAAAAAAAAAATTTCGCTTTTTAACAAAAAAATTTATATGCCTGGAAGCGGACCAAGTTTTGAAGTATTTTTTACTTCGGTGACCCCGATCTACCTGTCACCGATTCAGAGAACCGTTGAATTTCGTGATGTATGGAAAATGGAAACCAAGGGTCGGAGGGAGATTCTGAGTATGCAGTTTTGTAAATCTGGCCGATTAGAGCACAGAAGTCAATTTTCAAACCGATCGTCAAGAAACCGGCGCCACAATCTTGCCTCGAAAAATCGGCCATTTTTGAAAAAAAAATGGCGTCCAATTTGAAATTTATCGATTGCCCTGGTAGCGCCCCATCTTCCTGATTATTTTTTAGTTCTACACCCCCCACCTATCTCGCGCCGTTTCGGAGAGCCGTCGAATTTTGCGTTGTATGAAACTTGGAAACCAGCGGTGGAAACTCGATTATGAATATGCCAACTTAATGTGTGGCTCGATTGAAGCCCCTGTGCCAAGTTTCAGCGTGATCGGCCCAGCGATGGCCGTTTTAGAATTTGTATGGCGGCGGCCATTTTTTCCGCCATTTTGAATTTTTTTCACTATCTGTGGTAATTGCTCAAGGTCTACTACAAGTTTAGTTTGAGCACCCCAGATGTAGCTGCTACCGTTTGCGCGGGCCGTTGACCGTCTCCGCGGGCTGTGACAAAGTTCAAGATTTCGGATTTTTCTGGATATCCTGGGAGCTGGGCGAGTACAAACGTGGTGAGAGTGTGTTTCCGCGTTGCGCCACCTCGTCTAAATTTACGTTTTTATGTTTGCGCCAAAAATGGAAAAATTCCAAAATCGAGCGTCCCACTGTGGCTCCCTGGTAGCGTCCCAGGGTGGTGATCATTTTTAGTTTCGACACCCCCCACCCAACTCGCACCGTTTCCGCGGGCCGTTGGAGTTTACGTTGTATGGAAGTTGGAAACGGGGGCCCGGAGCCACTCGAACGGGGCACCGATCGATTCGCCGGCTCGAACAGAGCACGTGTACCAAATTTGAGACGTAAGGATTCATAAACGGCGATTTTGGCAAAGTACGGCGGCCATCTTGTTTTCGCGAAAATCCCCATTTTTCCACCTCCCCTGGTAATCGCCACCAGTTCCGAGCATTTTTTGTTCAGACACCCCCCCTCCAGGTGGCACCGTTTCTGCGCACCTCCAGGGGTCCACTCTCTTGTCCAGGGTGTTGGAGATGTCAATATTTTTCCGGTGGTCACTCGGCGCACCTCTACACGATCACGTCGAAATCCCCCCCACTTTCCACGTAGTTTCCGAGAAAAGCGATGTCAGTCAGTCAGTGAGTGAGTGAGTGGTAGTGTAGCTTTATATATATGTAATACTAGCTGTGCCCGCGACTTCGTCCGCGTGGAATAGCGACTGCATAGTAGTTACTACTTTACATACAATTATTTAGTAAACACGTACTACCATAAACAATTCATAGAATTGTTAATAGAATTTATTACTAATCTAAGCTAAAAAACTTACGTACTTTCCGGAAATCCGGGGCATTTTCCGGGGATATCCAGAAAATGCCTGTAAAATATCTGGAAAATCCCCCGGAAAATGTGTGAAAATGTCCGGGAAATACCCGGAAAATATCCGGAAAATGCGTGAAAATGCGTGAAAATGTTCGGGAAAAGCGTGGAAAATGCCTGAAAAATCGCCGGAAAATGCCTGAAAAATCGCCGGAAAATGCCAGGGAAATGTCTGGAAAATATCCGGAAAAAGCGTGGAAAATGCTTGGAAAATCCCCGGAAAATGCCTGAGAGATGCCCAGAAAATGCCCGGAAAATATTCAAAAAATGCGTGAAAATGTCCGGAAAAGGCGTGGAAAATGCCTGGAAAATTCCCGGAAAATGTCTGGAAAATGCCTGGAAAATCCCCGGAAAATGCGTGAAAATGTCCGGAAAAAGCGTGGAAAATGCCTGGAAAATCTCCGTAAAATGTCAGGGAAATGTCAGGGAAATGTTCAGAAAATGCCTGGAAAATATCTAGAAAATATCCGGAAAATGCGTGAAAATGTCCGGAAAAAACGTGGAAAATGCCTAGAAATCCCCGGAAAAATGTCAGGGAATGTCCGGAAAATGCTTGGGAAATGCCTGGAAAATGCCTGGGAAATATCTGGAAAATATCCGGAAAAAGCGTGGAAAATGCATGGAAAATCCCCGGAAATTTCCTGGGAATTACCCAGAAAATTCCCGGAAAATATCTGGAAAACGCGTGAAAATGTCCGGAAAAGCGTGGAAAATGCCTGGATAATCTCCGGAAAATGTCAGGGAAATGTCAGGAAAATGCCTGGGAAATGCCTGGAAAATATCTGGAAAATATCCGGAAAATGCGTGAAATGGTCCGGAAAAGGCGTGGAAAATGCCTGGAAAATATCCGGAAAATGCGTGAAAATGTCCGGAAAAAGCGTGGAAAATGCCACTTCAAATTTGCGAAGTAATTAAAGCAGACAACCAAAAAAAGAAAAAGAAAGCTAAAATCTTTCATATTAAATGTATATGGGATATTCATATTTCATATTATGTACTTAATGTATGGGAGGGTTTAAAGATATTTTTTTTTTTGATATTTCTCGATTTATTTAAAAAAAATGATTACGGCCATTATTAGGTTAAGTACTTTCGATATCAGTTTAAAGTTTTTTGTTATCTGTAATACTTACAAAAAAAAATCGCCTGTGCACACTGAACGATTACACCTTGTACATGAATGCCTTAGCAAATGTTCGCCGTGATTATTTAAATGATCATAATTTTTTTTATTAATGAACCAATTGACATGAATTAAACACTAAATGACAAAAAAAATTAACTACAGTTTTGGGTTCGGGATCAATTTAATAATTACACCTGCTAATATTTTTTTACATATTTTCATTGTATAAAATCGTAACATAATTTCCTTTATGTATTGTTCTATTAACACATAGATAATATCTTCCCAAGGTACTAAATTTTAATAAAAAAGTTGTTTTTGTTATTTATATCTAAAAAAGAGTATTTATATTAGACAGAAATAAACATAAAATTTTTATAAGTTTTATGGAAGCTGAATGTAATGCAAATGGGCAAATATAAAAGTAAAATTAGGTATTTAAAATAAATAAATGAAACAACTACCAATTACAGAAAAACTTCTTTTTCGGTTGAAAATTGCTGGATCATGAGTATAATTCTTTATCTCTTACCTTGGGCAGTCTGGAAGAGATCGCTAGTAAGCGATAAGACCGCCTTATGTACATACCGTGTTAATCCATTTGGTATGATTGTAAATATTTTACTTGGTGTGGTACGTATATTACCACACCAATTGATAAATAATATGTACTCTGATCCCAGTACGATCTGTACCGCGATAGCCATAACGATAATAAAACAATCAGATGACAGTAAAGCACGATTAAAAATCATACTTGTACAGTAGTTGTGAGTGCAATATTTACGTTTCAAAATAACATTTTTTTTGGTACTAAAACGTAGGTAGATTCTCACGCACGCACGCTGATACGTGGTTGGCTGCCCCTTTTCTCATTCCCGAAAAATATCCTCTAAAATTACCCAAGATTCTTCCAATGATTGTACCATACGTTGGAAATTAACTTTAGGCAACAATTGACCACGCGCCAGGATACTTATTTCTACTACATCCTCACGCAAATCGTTAATTTTTATGAATATTGAATCTGTAAATAAAAAAAAATGAAAAGATTACTTAACCTAATTTTATTAAAAAGCTACTAACAAATAAAATTCTACCAAGAACTAAAGTGACCTTCTTTGGGCGTTTAATATAGTCTTGTAAAAGTTATACATAAAAATAAAATTTCATCATTTTCTTATTTTGTCGTAACTTCAATTCTAATTAAAAACATGAGTCTAACTATATAATTAATTAATAAAGAATAAATATAAAAGCTACAACTTACCTTTTGTGGGAACGCAAGAAGGATTTTTAAAATGTCACAATTAACTGTTAATAGTGTCTTGTTTGACATCAAATAATAAACATCTACCCTCACTTGTAAAATTTTATTTAGTTTATTCACATAAAATATAAGCACCTGAAGTGGACTCTGGGAAGACATGGGTTAAAAAGTTAAATAAATAAGTACAATTAAAAACCCCACCAACATCATATTATTTAATTTTAATTATAAATTTGCAAGAAGCGTTAAACATGTAAATTGATTTGATTTTAATGAAGTCTCATAGATGGCGCTGTTTCAAATTTGTCTTTATACTACTAAGATTCATTAAACTGTTTCTCTGCCAAAATTACGTAAATGACGTAGTTTTTATAGTGTAAAGCTAGATAATAGCGTGGCTTACCCAAAAACAACATTTAAACATGAGTCTTTAGATTGTACGCTGTGTAATACACGGAATACGTTAGAAAAATAAAGGTTCACAGCTCCTCCCCCGGAGGTGATAGCATGATAATGTGTATATAAAAGCCTCACCCGACCTGTTAGTAATATTCATGCAAAATTTGAAGTCAATCTATGCGGTACTTTTCGAGATTAGCTCGGACAAATATACAGACAAACAGACAAACAGACAAACCGACAAACAGACAAACAGACAAAAATTCTAAAAACTATGTTTTTGGCTTCTATATCGATTATAGATCATGGATTATGTATTCTTTTAAAAAAATATTCAATGTACAGTTTTGACTTTCCTACGATTTTATTATATGTATAGATACCGAGTATGCCTAGTATAGTCAAATCTCATTTCAATAGAAAATGTACAACATGTGCACAATGCATGTCACTTACATGCATGCAGAATGTTCGATATATCCCAAACGGTCAAGGGCGGCTGCGATTCGCCGATCGATTTTATCTCGTCAGATTTAGAACTTTATATTTATGAACTAAGCTGCTAAAAGTGTAAAGCTTTAGTATGCAGTACATTAAGGATTACACTGATAGATTTTACCTTAAGATAATTTGAGTTTGTATGTATGTATAATTGTATAAGCATGGTGATTTTCAGCAGTAGATCCGTTGGTAAGTTGGTCATAAAAATCTGTTAACAAATAAAGTAACAATTTACGAGTATAACATCTATCATTATGTTTACATGGACTTAGTACTAAGTACTTAGTGCTTGTCGCACGAGTAAGCCTCAATATTAACAAATGAGAGTATTAAAAATACTCCTACGTACTACTCCTATAGTAGAAGGTATCACGGACCAACAATTCAATGAACACTTGTCAGTACAGCTTGTCGATTAACTAACCGTGTAAACAGGCCATAACAGTATTCTAATTAATTTTTATCACTCTCTGGATAATACTTTCTCATTCTTATAAATATTTTTTTTTGGTAACAAAACATCTTTCTATTGGAAATTTATTCTCCGATTTCTATACCTAACTAGCTGCTCCACGCGGTTTCACCCCCGTGGCTCCACTCCTGTTGGTCGTAGCGTGATGATATATAGCCTATAACCTTCCTCGATAAATGGGCTATCTTACACCGAAAGATATTAAGATATCTGTCTGTCTGATGTAAGCATCAGACCAGTAGTTCCCGAGATTAGCGCGTTCAAACAAACAAACAAACTCTTCAGCTTTATAATATTAATATAGATAAAAAAATCTTAATGTGAAGAAGAGTTGACAATTACAGAGGTATAATATAAAACTTAGTAAGTGATTCACAATTTTTATTCTATTTCTATTCAGAATAAATTGCTCTGAACGGGGACACGTTTAACCGTGGTAGTCGAGATAAATGTGATTTGCTGTCACGGATCAAATGCTGATGTTTATTCGCCTTGCTAAATCACGAACAGAATAAAGGAAAAATCATTAAAACTAAACATGAGAATATACTCGTATGGATGTGTTTTTTTTATTGTACTTTCGATAAAAGAAAGAAAAGTGATACTTTTCTGTCACAGTTTTCTGTGCTAAAAAGTAAGCTTTTTATCTATTATACTTTTTTGGCAACGCTCTATAATCTATTATCAACCAGTTAGTTTGAATACATGTCCACAAGTATGTATATGTATCTTCACTGTGAAACATGTCATGATTAATATTTTTCATCATATTATTATAAACACAACAAAGTACTAATTCATATACAAATTAATACCACATAATATAAAACCATAGTCGTAAGTGTATGATGATAGAGTGGTGCCTACACGTGTGCTAGAATAATCTCCTCGTACATTTTGCCAAGCATGTTTAATTCCTATGTAATACGAAGCAAGCCTATTGGCTTAATCCGAGCGTAGTTCAAACCTGCGATGTACTGAGAAAATACATGGAGTAGTGTTCTGAAGATAATACAAATGGTGTCTACTACAGTATAACAGGGAAACGAATGGAGAAGTATGACTGGTAAATGGACGTAATTGTTAATATTGATTTATTTCTGTTACAAAAAATATTTATATTAGTTTATAATATATATACTAGTTTATTTATACTAGTTTTAGTGTACTTATCCTAGTGCAATGTACGTAGTAGTTCTATTTAATTAAAAAAAATACGATAAGATGTATTAACACCAAGCTTACGAAGTATATTTCAAAAATATAATAAATACAGTGTGAGGCAAGGAATTAAGAATAAATTCTATCCCTAGTCCCAAAACAAAGGATATCGAAATGTTTATATGCATATAAAGGAAAAAACTATAATGGTGAGTATCGTAGCCCGTAGCAGTTGCTACACAAGTGCTACGAACACTTAACATGATTCAATGTAAATTTTAACTGAACGTAAAAAGTAAATGAAAGCATTCAATTTTAGTAGTTAGGATTAATGAAAGAAATGTATTATAGCTAAGTTAAAATAAGCAATACTATTTACCAACCATCTACTATATCACAAGAAGACACAAACAATATATCAGCAAATTTATAGAGACAACCTAACAATCAACGTATTTCGCAGATCATTTCACGTAGTTAGCATTTTTGTAGCTGTGCTACATGGTGCTACGAGCAACGGCTACGGAATATTTGCATCAGCCATCGAAAGGTAGCGCTTCGAAATGCCTACATTGCACTACTAAGAGTGTTTCTACATTTCATAATTGAGCAATGATGGTATTTTTTGTATGAATCTTGTAAACTTAACCATGTTTACATTTTCTCATCTATCGTTTTTAATAATAATATCCTAATTGATTGATCAAGTCTGCCTAAAATATAAACAAGTTATATGGTATAAGTTTTCTCTTATTATATAATCTATACATATAATAAAATCGTAGGAAAGTCAAAACTGTACATTGAATATTTTTTTAAAAGAATACCTGGGCCGTGATCTATAATCGATATAGAAGCCAAAAACATAGTTTTTAGAATTTTTGTCTGTTTGTCTGTTTGTCTGTTTGTCTGTTTGTCTGTTTGTCTGTATGTTTGTCCGAGCTAATCTCGAAAAGTACTGCATAGATTGACTTCAAATTTTGCATGAATATTACTAACAGGTCGGGTGAGGCTATAGGCTACATATTATCAAGCTATCACCTACGGGGGAGGAGCTGTGAACCTTTATTTTTCTTACGTATTCCGTGTATTACGACAGCGTACAATCTAAAGACTCATGTTTAAATGTTGGTTTCGAGTAAGCCATGCTATTATCTAGCTTTACAAAATAAAAACTATGTCATTTACGTAATTTGGGCAGAGAAACAGTTTAATGAATTTAGTAGTATAAAGACAAATTAGAAACAGCGCCATCTATTAAATGTTATAAAAATCAATTCAATTTACACGTTAACTATTGGAAATTAATAATCAAATGACGCATATATAAATGTTGTTTGACAATATCTATATTGACACTATAAAAATTATGCCATTTAAGTAACTTGGGAAGAGAAACATAGCTTAAAGAATGTAAGTTGTATAATGTTAATTTTGTAACAGCGCCATCTATGAGATTTCGTAAAAATCAAATCAATTTACATGTTAACACTACTGAACACAATGTTAAAAATTAATAATTTAAATATAATTATGTTATTTATTTATTTAACTCTTTAACCCATATCTTCCGTTCCCTATAAGATATATTTCGTGTAAATAATAAACTACATTTTTTTAAAGTGAGGGTAGATGTTTATTATTTTAAGTAAAAATAGACACCATTATCTACAGTTAATCTAATGATTGTGTTCCAAAGAGTATAATAATATATTGTTGTGTTCATTAGTTACAATTTTAAAAATCTTCGTGTTTTATAAATTTACTAGCTTACCGCCCGCGGCTTCGTCCGCTTTGTCTAAAACCTAATAAATTATGTACTAAAACCTTCCTCTTGAATCAGTCTATCTATTAAAAAAACCGCATCAAAATCTGTTGCGAAGTTTTAAAGATTTAAGCATACAAAGGGACATAGGGACACAGGGACACAGAAAGCGACTTTTTTCATACTATGTAGTGATATTTATAAAGCAATTGAATGCCATAAAACAAAAAATATCAAATGCAATCTTCGTGTTTTGTGAATTTTCACCATCATGCGTTCCCACAAAAGGTAAGTTGTTACTTACAGGTATTTATTGAAATGAAATGAAATGAAATGAATGATTCTTTTATTATTTTGAGGTGCATTGGGAACAGAAGTTTTTGATAAAATTTTATTTGTAAGTAGTTTTTTTTATAGATTTACAGTTAACTTTTGATTTTTTTATTTACAGATTCAATGCTAATAAAATTATATCGCCTTTGGAAGACGATTTCTGCTGATATTTTTACTACACCACTTGAAAATTGATGATTTGATGATAAAGACAGTAGCAGCGAGGATTAAGTGGAAATTAGTAATCATCCGCTTCGTCAATTTTTGACTGAAGTTAATGTCCAACGTCCAATGGTTCAATCATTGGAAGTATCTCGGGAAATTTTGGAGGATATTTTTCAGGAAGGAGAGGAGGGGTAGCCAACCACATATCAAACTACTACGTTTTAGTACCGAAAAAATTTTTATTGCCAAATGAAACGTAAATTTTGCACTCACAACTTTACAAGTAATGTTTTTATTTTGACTTTGCGGTTATCTGATTATAATATTTATCGTTATGGCTATCGACGTACCGACCGTACTGGGATCAGAGTAGGTACATGATATACAGTTCATCATCCAGGATTGCTTAGAGCATTTTCACACTGAAAAAGATGTTTTCTTTGAATCGTAGTTGCTTCATTTATTTATTTTTAATCATTTTACATAATATGTTTTATATTTTATAAATATATCATTTTCATTATTTAAGTAGATAAAATAAATTATGTAACGGTTTTATAAGAAAACACATTATAGTTAGGCGACGGTGATTTCTTCCAGGCAAAAGATATTCATCAGCTCAATAAAATTGAACAGTAGGTATGTTAGTTATTCTTTAGATTCACAATTGTAATGAGCATTTCCGCATGCAAGTTGTATCGTAGTTTAGATATATCATAGTTTTTACATATTAAAGTTCCAACAAAACCCTCAAATTTTTTAGTAGAGTTGAGCAAGATAATTTGAAAAATGTGCCGTGTTAAGTATTATAGAAAAGGTTAGTTCGTTGGTAATTATTATTTCTTCTTCATTTACATGTTGTTAGTAAAAATAAACTTTAACTAACAGTCAAAGTAGTCAAAGTATAATATTGTAACATTCATTCATCATTTTTTGTATAGGCGATATTAACGTAGTATGTTCTTTTTGTAATGCTTTATAGTGTAGTAAGGCGAGTCGGCTTTCGTTTGAAGATACACCGGAACCTTTCACAAAATCACTACTTTTAGAGGAACATACTGTGCAATTAGCGTTTAGCTACTATTATGTATTCTGTGGTGCAATGTAAACTGTTATTAGACAATATTCGCTCTTATAGTAGTGCGTTTCAAATGATCCTTTGGTGCTCAATAATTATCAGAAGATCCGTTAATGCTTACTTTTAAGATACAAGGTCAAGTTTACCATTTGATAGGATCCCTTTTGCCTGAAGGCCAAGCTAAGTTTGTTTAAATATATTTTGTATTCGACTACAACGAATCGTGGAATACAAGAAATCAATATTTCTCAAATTTAAAACTGAACTCATTTCACAATTTTAGAACAGGTTAATTCGTATGTATGCAGTTTTAAATCGACATTAGAAGCTTTTCCTCAAGATGGTGATATCGGCACTCAGGAACTCCCTGGACGTGTTATAACGCCCAGGCCACAGTATTACAATTTTTCCTACAGTAGGGCGACGAATATATTTTCGCATAGCAACGGAGGGGAACTCGCGGGGGGTCAAGTGACGCGGGCCACGTACCACAAACATGCTTAGTTTGTGGTATCGAGCGCGAAAGATAGTCATCGTGTTTTTAGTAAAGTTACTATGTAAACTAACGTAATTTAATACTTAGGTACATATTCTATAATGGTGTGCTCAAACTGTTAATCTACATTTAATTTAGATTATTATTTGATACTAAGTAATGTAGAATTTAAACCACATTCATGTTTTCTTCAGATTTTAAGATTTTCTTATCAGAGTGTTCAATTTTAATGTAGTTAAATTTTATAAGAGACAATAATTAAGAAAATTTTAAAATAAAGTGTCACGTATTTTTTTTAAACGACGAATGACGAAAAACGACCTAATCGCGGACGAAGTCGCGGGCAACAGCTAGTAGATTATACATACAAATTGCACGTTATTCACATCACCACTGCTCGAACCGGCATGACAAAGTATAAGTTCAAAAGATAAGTTCCTAAAGTTCAGTTAAAGCTAAATGTGACATCTGCAGATGCGAATGCTGCCAATGTAATGGTATTAAGTACCACGTTGAAGCTAAGTGAATTAATTAAAAATTACAATGAAAATGCAAAATTGTTTTATACTGGATTAAAGTTAATTTAATTAAAGTTAAAGTTATAAGAAAAACAAAACTGATTAAACTCAAGCTCGTGCCGAATAAATGCGTGGTTCTAAATAATATAAGGATTATTTTGTTATTTTTCTTCACTAATTTCATTGTAAAAACAAAAGATCCTTAAAATACTCGTTATCGCCTTAAAAATACGTGGGAATAACTTTGCTATAAGCTGATTAACAAGAAACGAGTTGTTTCTTGGAGAATAATTGCCACTATTATTAGCATTGTTTATAAAATGTTTTACTAATTTAAACGGAAAATTTCTTCGTTGTTGAAAACATCTTCTTATATAATAACTTATTTTTTATTATAAGACTGTTTCAAAAGGTATAATTTCAATTATATGAAAAAGCTCCAAATTTATTAGGTAAAGGTTATACAAGTTATTAGACGTTTATTAGGTCATACAAGCGAAATAAAAATATATGAAAGTAAATTATGTTAATTTTCATATAATAATTAATTTGTTTATCTTCTAATTAAGGAATAAACATCGTGAGGAAACCGGACACGAAACGACGAGGGCAAAACCCACCTCGCGACTTTGGTGGATAAAAGCTTGAACCCTCAAGAAGTTTTTGTCTTTGCAGTGAGAAATAACATTGAGAATTGAAGCCGTTAACTGATGTTACTTGTTTATAAACATTTAGATAACAACAACTATAAAATCTATGCATGGTATGAATTAAACACAATACACATTTTCGTTATCTTTCGGTCTAGAAACTCTATTAATTCCAATCTTTCATCCATTCATCATTTAAGTTTCTCATTCGCTCCATCAATTTACGTTCATTTCGGAAAATATTTTCACATTTACGTCCATTGCATTACTGTGTGTTTGGGAGACTTTTATTGGAAAGCGACAAATGTTGTTCATTTGTGTCTGCAATAATTAGCCGGTATTCATGTATTGTTTTTGTGGTTTATGTGATTGACTGCAGTTTGTTTTATGTATTTTCTATAGGTTTTGGTGTTGCTAATTGGCTATTATGTTATGTTGCAATCCTGTTGCAATACTAGTGAAATGGTACAAGAGCAAGATTATGAGATACAAAGCTGCCAGAAAAAACATCTAATTACCTATAATATTAATATTTCAGTCAAGTTATAAAATTATTATATTATCCTAAATTGTTATGACTCTATTGGAGAGAGACTATATTATAGACTTATAATTTTATTTCCAAAAATTGACTCAACTCTGTAAATTTATACTTGAAGCAAAAGTTTGTGCTTTTGAAAAACTGTTTATCATATTTTGTCTGTAACCATATTTACCTGGCGCCACAAATTTAACCACCAAAAATTCGCTGCACTAAATTGCAATCGTTCGAACAAAGAATTACGGGCACGCACTACCCGCTTGTCACTGCTGACCGTACGATGTCATTAACTTCTCCCCAGCAAGATTAATTGAAACTAGCAGCTTTTGTGCTGTGATTCAATCCGCCGCATATTAATTAGTATCCATTGTTTAAGGGACCGCGGTACACACGAGTCGTCAAACTGTCACAGCTCACAAATTAATAACGCATCCATCACGTAGTGTTGTTAGTTTTAATTGTTCGGTGGTACAACGCTTGCATGATAATTGAAAGTTTTTGGAAACTCTAATGAAGTACTGGAAGCGCGTGACACAATTTCTTGACAATGCTCATCCGAGTTCTATGCGCTTGATTGTGATATTGTGGTATATTGCTGAACAATACCTGCAAATACAATTGTTTGTTGATACTATAAAATTTCAGTAATTTCAGTTAATTCAGTTAATACAAGTCAAGTCAATTCAGTCAAAAATTTCAGTTAATACTGTAAAGTTTCTGTAAGCGTAACGTTAAATCTACCAAATCAGAAATGGATTTGAAAATTAACGACGAAGACTTACCAAGATTTTCGACTTGTAAGTAGTTTTCGCCAAGCCACATTAAATACTCGTAGACACAGTGGGCCTCTAAAATGCACTGTAAAAAGTGTGTACCTATCATTACTTTATTACTTTGTTAGTAGATATATAAACGCAATCCAAACATTTTGTCAAACACCGATTCATAAATTTGTCACGTGAAAATTATTTAATAAAGCGACACAATAAATAAGTTATCGATTGATTTTTTGAGTCTTATATAGCTTGAAGAGTTATCCATAAATATTCATCAAAATATAATGTTTATTATGTTGTAGGCCAATTGTTAACCGTCGGCCGCGGTCCGAAAATTCTGAGTTTTCTTATTTTATTTTTCCGGCTTCCCATCGGTTAGACGTCGCTTTTACTTATGAAATTTTATAACATAGCAAGATGTGAAATCATTGAGAATTTTTGGTTGTTTTAATTCATAAATGTTTGTTATATTGATGAATGAATAATAATGTAGTTATGTATGCTTTTAAACAGTTTTGTTAGGAATTATTAAATTTGTATTGTATTATTATATGCACTATAATTATTAATTGTTTTTATTTATGTGTATCTTAAATAATAAAATTTAAAACTTTTTCGATCTTATATGTAAGTTTTGCTTTATTAGTTCATTTAAATATTCATTTGCAATGTATCAATTAACATAATTTAATTAAATAATTAACCAATCTCTTGAATTGTTAAAAAAGTGGGGTTGTAAAAGTCCGTGTTGTGTAGTTGTAAAAGTCCGGTATACCGGATAAAAAGGGTGATCTATACATATAATAAAATCGTAGGAAAGTCAAAACTGTACATTGAATATTTTTTTAAAAGAATACCTGGGCCGTGATCTATAATCGATATAGAAGCCAAAAACATAGTTTTTAGAATTTTTGTCTGTTTGTCTGTTTGTCTGTTTGTCTGTATGTTTGTCCGAGCTAATCTCGAAAAGTACTGCATAGATTGACTTCAAATTTTGCATGAATATTACTAACAGGTCGGGTGAGGCTATAGGCTACATATTATCAAGCTATCACCTACGGGGGAGGAGCTGTGAACCTTTATTTTTCTTACGTATTCCGTGTATTACGACAGCGTACAATCTAAAGACTCATGTTTAAATGTTGGTTTCGAGTAAGCCATGCTATTATCTAGCTTTACAAAATAAAAACTATGTCATTTACGTAATTTGGGCAGAGAAACAGTTTAATGAATTTAGTAGTATAAAGACAAATTAGAAACAGCGCCATCTATTAAATGTTATAAAAATCAAATCAATTTACACGTTAACTATTGGAAATTAATAATCAAATGACGCATATATAAATGTTGTTTGACAATATCTATATTGACACTATAAAAATTATGCCATTTAAGTAACTTGGGAAGAGAAACATAGCTTAAAGAATGTAAGTTGTATAATGTTAATTTTGTAACAGCGCCATCTATGAGATTTCGTAAAAATCAAATCAATTTACATGTTAACACTACTGAACACAATGTTAAAAATTAATAATTTAAATATAATTATGTTATTTATTTATTTAACTCTTTAACCCATATCTTCCGTTCCCTATAAGATATATTTCGTGTAAATAATAAACTACATTTTTTTAAAGTGAGGGTAGATGTTTATTATTTTAAGTAAAAATAGACACCATTATCTACAGTTAATCTAATGATTGTGTTCCAAAGAGTATACTAATATATTGTTGCGTTCATTAGTTACAATTTTAAAAATCTTCGTGTTTTATAAATTTACTAGCTTACCGCCCGCGGCTTCGTCCGCTTTGTCTAAAACCTAATAAATTATGTACTAAAACCTTCCTCTTGAATCAGTCTATCTATTAAAAAAACCGCATCAAAATCTGTTGCGAAGTTTTAAAGATTTAAGCATACAAAGGGACAGGGAGCATTAGTAATCATCCGCTTCGTCAATTTTTGACTGAAGTTAATGTCCAACGTCCAATGGTTCAATCATTGGAAGTATTTCGGGAAATTTTGGAGGATATTTTTCAGGAAGGAGAGGAGGGGCAGCCAACCACATATCAAACTACTACGTTTTAGTACCGAAAAAAATTTTATTGCCAAATGAAACGTAAATTTTGCACTCACAACTTTACAAGTAATGTTTTTATTTTGACTTTGCGGTTATCTGATTATAATATTTATCGTTATGGCTATCGACGTACCGACCGTACTGGGATCAGAGTAGGTACATGATATACAGTTCATCATCCAGGATTGCTTAGAGCATTTTCACACTGAAAAAGATGTTTTCTTTGAATCGTAGTTGCTTCATTTATTTATTTTTAATCATTTTACATAATATGTTTTATATTTTATAAATATATCATTTTCATTATTTAAGTAGATAAAATAAATTATGTAACGGTTTTATAAGAAAACACATTATATTTGTTAGGCGACGGTGATTTCTTCCAGGCAAAAGATATTCATCAGCTCAATAAAATTGAACAGTATGTTGTTAGTTATTCTTTAGATTCACAATTGTAATGAGCATTTCCGCATGCAAGTTGTATCGTAGTTTAGATATATCATAGTTTTTACATATTAAAGTTCCAACAAAACCCTCAAATTTTTTAGTAGAGTTGAGCAAGATAATTTGAAAAATGTGCCGTGTTAAGTATTATAGAAAAGGTTAGTTCGTTGTTAATTATTATTTCTTCTTCATTTACATGTTGTTAGTAAAAATAAACTTTGACTAACAGTCAAAGTATATTTTAACTAATACTACTTAATATCTATTATACTTATGTTCAGTATTTATCTGTATTATTATTGCTTGACAATTAATATATTTTCATGTCGTATACCAAATTATAAACATAAGTTTAAAATGTAATTAGCTGGATTTATTTTTACACACTCACAGACTTATATTTTATGTTAAATGTTAAAAGAGTGTTAATATGTAGTGTAAATCATAATACATTTTTTCACAATTAAAAATAATCCTTTTTTCTGATGGTGTTGGCATTGAATTAAACCGCGCTGTCGTTTCGTTCACAAAAAGTGATGTTATGAGGAGCATATTCGGTCCTCATATCATAAAAAATCTGTGCGAAAACAATAAACACGTGTGAGGCCCTCACGGCAGATCGGGGCGGTCTGACGCGAAGTGGGGACAGCGTTGTCACTGTATCGCTCTAGCCACGCTGGTCAACAGACTTATTCGTTAGTTCAGTTTTGTATTAAGACCTCTGTGACATCCAACCCGTGAGACAACCAAACCCGTTCTCCCCTACTATCCCGTGAGACCGAACCTTCACTGAGAGGGTATGACGTCACACAGCTGATCGCAAACGGCATATTGTACTATCCCGTGAGACCGAAACCCTCACTGAGAGGGAATTTCGTCTCACTACTGATCACGACAGTCATATTTTATCTCGAGAATCTGAAACTTTACTCAATATGAAGACCGTTTGACAAATGATAGGGTGCATCTTAATAAGATGAACATGAGCATAAGCAATGACTAGAGTAGGGACGCGAATATTACAATTATATGAGACAAGAACGATTAATAAGTTTGTTTAATGAAAGATTAAGAATTGAAACTATTCGGTCTCTGGAAACGTACGAATAGCGAGAGGCCCGTCTTACTGCAGACAGATTTCGTCATAGTCTTAATGTCTTGAGGTAAACAATCTACGAATTCGGTGGTGTGGTCTGACAAATATAAAAGTGGGTTTGCTTATAACCTCACAATTGATTACAGATCATTTTCTGTATAGGCGATATTAACGTAGTATGTTCTTTTTGTAATGCTTTAAAGTGTAGTAAGGCGATTCGGCTTTCGTTTGAAGATACACCGGAACCTTTCACAAAATCACTACTTTTAGAGGAACATACTGTGCAATTAGCGTTTAGCTACTATTATGTATATTCTGTGGTGCAATGTAAACTGTTATTAGACAATATTCGCTCTTATAGTAGTGCGTTTCAAATGATCCTTTGGTGCTCAATAATTATCAGAAGATCCGTTCATGCTTACTTTTAAGATACAAGGTCAAGTTTACCATTTGATAGGATCCCTTTCGCCTGAAGGCCAACCTAAGTTTGTTTAAATATATTTTGTATTCGACTACAACGAATAGTGGAATACAAGAAATCAATATTTCTCAATTTTAAAACTGAACTCATTTCACAATTTTAGAACAGGTTAATTCGTATGTATGCAGTTTTAAATCGACATTAGAAGCTTTTCCTCAAGATGGTGATATCGGCACTCAGGAACTCCCTGGGCGTGTTATAACGCCCAGGCCACAGTATTACAATTTTTCCTACAGTAGGGCGACGAATGTATTTTCGCATAGCAACGGAGGGGAACTCGCAGGGGGTCAAGTGACGCGGGCCACGTACCACAAACATGCTTAGTTTGTGGTATGGAGCGCGAAAGATAGTCATCGTGTTTTTAGTAAAGTTACTATGTAAACTAACGTAATTTAATACTTAGGTACATATTCTATAATGGTGTGCTCAAACTGTTAATCTACATTTAATTTAGATTATTATTTGATACTTAGTAATGTAGAATTTAAACCACATTCATGTTTTCTTCAGATTTTAAGATTTTCTTATCAGAGTGTTCAATTTTAATGTAGTTAAATTTTATAAGAGACAATAATTAAGAAAATTTTAAAATAAAGTGTCACGTATTTTTTTAAACGACGAATGACGAAAAACGACCTAATCGCGGACGAAGTCGCGGGCAACAGCTAGTATCGTAATACAATTATTGAATGGACGAATGCAACATAGCTTAAATCAATAACAAGTAACCTAGGTAGGTCTGCGGTGACAATAAATTTTGATAAATCAGGACAAAGGAAAAGTAATTTATAAGAAGATAATTTAAGGGAAATTTCTTTAAATACCTTATGAAGGAAGAACTTCGCAATTTGTTTTTTAACTTTCTCCTCTAATAAGACAGTATAGGACATTAGGTACTTGTGATTTTTTTTTATTTTTATTTTTTTTTTTGTTTAAGCCATATCATACTCAACACAAGGAATTGTGCCATATATTTTTATAGTTAATACACAACTAAAATATTTGTAAATAAAACCCCTTTGAAATTATTTCACACAGCTTACATTTCAGTCTGCGCTATTTAGTTAATTGTAGATAAAAATTTAAAATTTTTCGTTTAATTGATTTTTTGTCAGAACTTTATAAAGCCTAGCCTAGGAGATGTCAATATATTGTGAGTCAAACGAAGAAAAATATTTGGGAGTGTAGAACGAAGAGTGAAAAGAGAGAGAAGGTGTACCGTGTATTACCCATAAAATTTACCCATTTGTAAAGGAGTTTTATTTTTACGACTTCTGTGTTCTGTGCAAAAATGAAAAACATTAAAATGTATTTTAGCTTAGATTGGTCACCGCGCGCGCGCTACGACCGCGCGCGCGGTGACCAATCCTTTATCCTTAATCTAAGTATTTTAGATTTAGCTGTAGCTTTTAGTCCTCAGGAAAGTATAAAGTATAATTTGTTTAGAGAAATAAACAAATTATACTTTATATAATCTAGAATCTATGCACGCGAGAAGTCGCAGGTACCGACAGCTTTGAAATAAGTACATATTAATATAAGTAATAAATTGTTCCACATCATTGCATCGATGAAATTTTTCGATACAAATATGCACTTAAAAATTATTTACTTAATATTTTATAACAATAACTCGTAAATCACATTGAAAATTTTCTATGTTCATAAATTTAATTATTTTTGCTATTTGTTAATTTGATTATATATTCGAACTTCATTAAATTATCTTGTGTAGGTGTTTAAAATAATTCTATTTAGGTAAATAATGAAAAAATGTTCTAAAATAAATTCATCGTGTTATATGTTTTTTTTTTGTGGAAAACGTCAAAGAGTATGTATACTTATGTAATGTATATTGCTATTACCTAGTCTTTCGTTTTACACAAGTATTATTCATTAAAAAAAAAATGCCATTTTATAATATGACCAAAACGTTCAAAATGATTTAATTTGCAAATCGCTTTTTCAGTTTAATACTCATTCTATTACATTAATATTGTTTTTTAATTTAGCGCCTAAAATATTGAGATTAACTTCATTATATGTAAGTTACATGATGTAGGCCCATTATTGCCGTCGGGAAGCTGACCGAAAAAAATGTAGTTATTGTAATACTTATTGTATAGTTAGAAAATACAAGACTGACCACGTGACTATGCTTGCGTGACGAAACGTAAAATGAAAATATAATATAATTAAAATAACGTTTAAAATACGTTTATAATTCCGCTTGTATATACACTTTATTTTATTGATCTGCCCTTATATGATTATAATTATATGATTATGATATTAAAAAATACACTATTTGTGCGCATTTTAAATCAAAATAAAGTTTTGTTAAAACTTCGGACTTCGTTTATAAAAACATTTTTCCCGGGAAAAGTCTGCAATATTCCGAAAGAATTTCGCCGAGACGATTCCATAAAAAACAAAACAGTTAGACACAGCATCACACGATAAAGGGCAGCGATTTCAAAGGACGGCTCATATTTCGCCAATTATGATTAATACAAAGCTCTGTGATATAGTATTATTTTTGCTGTGTGTATCTTCTACTTTAAACGAATATCTAGTGTTGAAGTTGCGATTCTATGAAACTTATAGATATCTATGTGGTTGGTAATTAGTTTGAACTTTATTTGTAGTAGGTAACTATCGGATTGTAAACAATGAAAGTTTGGATGATATTAAATGAAAATTATGTTTCGTATATTTAAAATACAAAAGAAGAGTTTAATATGGTTGTATTTGATTGAAGGGCTGTATTATTATGTAATCAATCAATCATTTAATAAAATAAATTACAAATGTCACAGATTATTTGTTGTATTAGTATTTTTCAGGTAGTTAAAAATATATAGAATAGTAATAAAGTACGTAATATAGTATCCATTACATACAGTTCGCTTTTAATAACAATAAGCCACCTTTCAAATTTATAATATTTAAAGTGAAACTTTTATTACATCGTCTCAAACTTTTTGGTCTGTGTAGCGCATGTCGCGTGACGCACGATACGTACGATAATTATCGTACAAATACGATAATTTTTAGTTAAATGTCTTTAGTGTGAAAAAAAGTTTCACTTTTACCGTGGTTTCATAAAACCACACAACATTTTTTTTTAAATTGTCGAAGTTCCCTTGCTTTTTTAAGAATTTTATTTAGGAAGGTACGTACAAAGCATAATATTTTTAAAGCCGCAAATCACGTCCCCACGTGCGTCGTTGGAAACTTTTAGTAAGATGAAATTTTTCTATCAAATCTGAATACTTGCAGACATAATAACCATAGGTAAGTATTTATTAAGATTTTATTTAGTTTCAAAAAAATATTTATTACTAAAATATTTATTACTACACGTCATTAATTTACACATTACAGTTTCGTTAAAATACAACAAAAAGCAATCATTAACGCTAAAGCAATGTCAAATAATATTTTTTTGCTTCAATAAGCTTTGATCGTTTACTTTAGACGTGTGTGTAGGACGTATAATATAATTGTATATTATATTGCTTGTTAGTTTCCATTCGCTAGATGCACCTCTTATTAGCTTCATTAGCGATGTAATCCGTAGAAATGATACTGTATACAGATAATTAATATATTATTATGTAGAACGTGTAGTGTCTCGGTATTTAGTACCGCGATTGAAATGCTAAGATTTATAATGTAAATATGTGAGAATATACGCTGTTATTCTTGTAAGTCTTTTAAATTATCACCTGGAAAGATAGGCTTCGTCCTCGTTGTCAAAGAAAAACCCGCATAGTACCCGTGGGATTTCCGGGATTAAACCTATCCTATGTGTTAATCCAAGTTACCCTCTGTATGTGTGCTAAATTTCATTGAAATCGGTTCAGTAGTATTTGCGTAAAAGAGTAACAAACACATACACATCCTCACAAACTTTCGCATTTATAATATTTTATAGAAGTGTACATATGTGGCACATAGAAGTGTACATAGTGTACATGTCGTGGTCATATCGTAGATTTGATCATTTCATGATATGAGTGGCCATTTCACGAAATGGTCGCATATCGTGAAATGGCCAATTTAGTTTGGCCACATCATGATGTGGTTTGGGCAGATCAATGATAAGAAATCGTTTCACGATATGGCCAATTAACGCACGGTTTTTTCATGAAATGATCAAAATTATTTGATCATATCGTAAAATAGTTACGTTAATCGTTGGTAGAGGCGCTGCAAGCTCTGTGTTTATGTGATAAGATGGCGGCCGCTGGCGAAAATA